>NC_025995.2:102152320-102322320 GCF_000442705.2 Elaeis guineensis | reverse complement strand
ATGCCATTCTATCACAATCCTCCTTCATAAACAACTGACTTGCCTGATTTAGCTTATTTTTGACTATTTCAAGAGGTGTAATTAAATTACTCGACATATTATTATTATTTGTATTATAATTTATATGGCCCTTTCAATATAACTTTTTCTCTCTTAATCTTTTGAGACACATGAGACTACGTATATTCATATCCACAAAACATAACATCCGATCACTTGAAATTAAACTAATCTCTGATAAAAATAATAATTAATAATATTAAATAGAATAAAAATATCAAGTATACAAAAAATAGTACAATAAAAGTTTTAAATATACTAAGTATAAATCTAAAAAATATTAAGTTTCACAAGGACGTCGTGATGGCCGTGGTCACTTGGACCTTCTCAGGAAGATCCTCAATGGCCGCTCCTACTCCGATATCTGCTGTGATGGCTCCTCCCACATATCAGTGGACGTCTGCTGGTCATGCTGCTCAGGAACAACTGATGCAGTTGGAGCATCTACGAGCTGAGTGACCCCTTCAACCCCCTCATCTAGATATAATGATGGGTTTGGAAAGAAAGTGTCATACTCATGTGGCCAACTAGTACCCGATGATGTCATCTGGGGCATGTAGGAAGAAGAAAGTCCTGCCATCTGTGGATCAAAAGATGGTGGCATATGTGCAACATGTAGTGATAACATCTACGAAATATGCAGTGATGGCATATGTGGAACATATGGTGACGGCGTATATCTCATATCTGACGCATCGGTTGCTCCATGCCAAGGCGCACAGCTATCTAGGTCAACGTCAATCACCATCAATATTTTCGAACATGATCTCTCCATCTCACGTAGTATCCAGATCCGCTCGTCCTCATCAGTCGTAGATAAAGCACGATGAGTATCCAACATAAGATCAGATATAGAATCAGTTTACATAATAAAAATAAAATTAACAATATACTATAAAATATAAAATAAAGATATAACAGAACTACATAAAATATTCTGCAATCTTAATTATTAGAAATAAAGACATTGATATAAAGTATAATTTTTATAGTCTTACCAAAAAACACACAGCAGAACTCTCACTCTCGTATCCTGAAACTGCATACCGAGGTTGTCCAATGACTCGCACTGTAATACTAAAAAATCAAATCATGTAGTCCTCGGTATATGGACGGCCACTCAAAATATGATTACCATGAACTATGTGATCTCGACATGCATTTCAAATAGTGATGTACTCTGTATGTCTGATACGTCAGTCAATATGAGCTCTCTCTTATCGATCAATATGATGAAGTCCCCGGCTGGTATCAAACTGCTTTGGGATGCTCTGAATCTGGTCAAACTACTACAGCACACGATCGAAAAAATGTCACTCCATCATATCAAATAAATAAGTTATACCCTAGCAATCCATATATCATGTCCAACTGTGCACATCTGCGGCAATATAGCCAATATCTCATCTGTATATGGGTCCCACAAAAATTGATAAGAGTTAAAATAAAAAAAATTAGTAAGCTAATTTTTTAATAGATTATGAATACTGTAAAATGATATTTGTAAATAAATCAAATTTATCCATCTATATATACCAACTAATGTATCTAGCTGGCACCTATAAACCTGTGCCGCTCTCGTCGATACGTGATGAACGTTGAATGTAACGTTCCATCTGCTTGACAGTGTATTCATATTAAATAAATTTTATCGAATTTAAAATAGTACTAAATTTTAAGTAAAGAAAGCAATATTTTTATACTTATATCCCAACGGTCCGTCTAGTCTAAATGGGACATCAGGATCATGCTACTCTGGTGGCATCGCGAGCAACTATCGCCGTAATAGACTGATAGTTGGCATCCTCTCCTATGCCCAAATCTGCAAATTTTAAAAAAATCATACATAATATACCCAATCAGAGCTACAATAGAATATTAAAAATATAAATTTTTAATTCACATACATGTAATAATACAAGATAACCACCAATCTCACTCTAATCAGCATAAGAATCCTGGTACATAGCCCTGTATAGGCAAGCTAGTACTGCACTGTCCCAATTGAACCAACGAGCGAACTCTAAATCCTCCAATAATAATAAAAATATCAATTTCATCTTATTCGATGAAGTATCAGGTAATAAAATACCACCTAGCAACTGCAGCACCGGACCCCTGACATATGGCTGCACCATCTTGTCTGGTGCATCATCTTCAATATGAAAAAATCGATAACGATCATCCAAACACTCTATCCTCAATCGTGAATGATCGAAAAATTAGGCCTCGAGCTCAAACCCTAGCAATCATAAGCACAAAATCTGCCACTCCAGAATGGTAAGCGTGGGATTAACTCTGATAACTAGATCGCCATCAACTGGTAGTCCGGTAAAGATGCTAACATCCTGTAACATGATGGTCACCTCACCGAATGGAAGATGAAATATGTGTCTCTGAACGCCATCTCTCAAGCAAAGTAGTAATAAGATCAATGTACATCTATATGCGATCAATCTGATACACTCCATAGAATCTCAGATATCGTAAATAATCTTGCACTCTAGGTGGAATGTCCTCTGTCCTCCAAAAGATAGTATCGGATCATCGTAGTTGATTTTAATTAATTACTAAGAAAATAATAATTTAAGTTTAATTTATGAAAGAAAATTGAATAGAAAAGAAACTTCGAAAATTCAGAATCCACCATGTAAAATAAATTCTATTTTCTTTTACTTTTATGTTGCAATGATGAGATTTGTAATTAAGAAGCAGCGTAATTTATCTCGGATAGGTATGAACCGTATCCTTGGATTATGGCTCGTCCGTCCAGAGTATAGATTACCTTAACTCAACTACCAGTTAGAAACTCGAACTTGAAATGTAATGATCTATCTTTTCTTAGTGCGTACCGTATCTGTAGATCACGACATGTCTGTGAAAAGTATAAGTCGTACACGTCGAATCCAAACCTCTAAAGAAATAAGAAAGAATATCAAATGAGCATGAAGCATAAAATAATTCTTTATTTCATTACATAAAAAATAAATACAAGATAAAAAAAATAAATCTGTGTTGCAAGCTTCATCGTCTTTCCGAGTTGGAGGAGTCTAGCCTTCCATGGAACTCTTGCGCGCTGACATCCTGGGGTTGAGCAGATGGATTGTTTGGAAGGTTGGAGATGGAAGAGGGGGGGGCTGGTATGTGATGGATGGTGGAAGCTTTTTGGATGTTTGGAGGGTTAGGCTAGATAAAATATGGAATGAGAATGATGGGAGAAGAGACGAAGAATAGCGGTGTCCAGCATGTCCCCCCCTTTCGTTCCTATGGTTTCTCTTTAAATAAAAATCCAAGCCGCATCCGTATCGCATCAAAACTTCCACACTGCATTCTCGCATCTGTTTCGCAATTCGTGCGTTGGTTTCGCATTCTAGGTGTGTCCATTTCGCATTCCGCGTGAGTTTATGCATTGCATGGCTCCCTTTCTCCCATATTTATTTGAATGCTTGCAGCATCCGATCAGCGTCCAAGTATTTTCGTGTGAAGAAGCCATATAGCTTTTGTTGGTACAGCATGGACCATGTGGAGGAAAACTAGAAGCCAATTAAATACTTTGTTTGGAACCAGCTCACAGCACTCACTTTACTCCTCCTTGAGCATTAAATATACCATGGGTTTTCTCATTTAATGTTATGGTTTTCACTGAAGGCCAGCTTCAAGCCTTGAATGGCATGCACCCATGTTAGCTTTGGTGGAGCTTTGGTACTTGAGTTTTGACTATTTGGACATATTTGGGTCTTCATTAATTTTTTATAAAATAAATTAAATAACATCAATTCTCAATTAATTAATTTAATTCATGATATATTTAAGGTCTCTAATATATTAATTCTCATGTTTATCACACCTCCCAGCTTAGCTTTTGCTCATCCTCGAGTAAAATAGAAAAATCAGTAATGGGTACCGACTTGTCTTTGAATTAAAAGTTATATTAGGTGGTTCTAAAGTCAGTTGATACTCGGCTAGACAATCAAAGAAGTATTTCATTGGATTATTAATTTTACCCATTCAGTGGTTGAGTGAAGTCCATAAAAATTCTTAGAGATCTTCTTTTACCGACTCCCAACTCTACTCTTTAAATCCTCTAACTTGATGTGAGTTGAGTCTATTATCTTCTTACAATTTAGTCCCCTTTATTATCTTCTATCTTCTTTTTTTAAAAAAAAAAACTTTCTTGCTGACCCTTGTAGCAAGTTTTCAGCCAATGACTCCCAAACCAGTTTGCTTTAGAGCATTAGGTGTAGAACACCTCTTGGACTTACTGACTCGAGTCCAAGAAAAGATATAATTTTATACTCAATTTCTTGCATCCTCACCTTTTGACGCGAACCACAACGCTTACTTAGGCGAAGGAGCCCGGTTACTCAATGAGACAATGCTAAAATCTTTTTTTTTTGAAGCATATAAGCAAATACTAAGGAAAACTTTTGTATACTTCGACCTTTCCACTCAACTCCCATGAAGCAGATTTTTCATTGAGATCAGTAAGAAGAGATTTTAGAATCACTCCAAAATTTGTTCTGTTCTAAATCCTACCATTTATTGGGCTTCCTTAATAATTTGCCCCTCAATATCTCTAAAATTATCTAAACTGTTAATCATTCATCAATTAGAACACTTGATTTATTTCAAATCAAGACAAAATTTGATACACAAAACTGATTATGGTCATACTTGAGAACTTGATTAATTTAATTATTCTCCCCCCCCAACTTTATTTCTATTGCCCCCAATGGATGAAGAAAATAACAAAGTAGAATAGAGAAAGAAATTACAAGAAAAGATACCACCTGGATGTGATGTGCTCGTTCATTGTCAGGTGAGGGATTCTTCCTTTGTGGGCATGATTAGTTCATGACTCTATCTGGGTTTTGGATGAGATGCTCCCCCCAACTTGGCTGATTGCCTTTCCTGGATTTTTCTATGAAAAGAAAAGAAAAGATAATTAAAAAAAATGTATAAACTGGGTTGCCTCCCAGGAGCACTAAGTTTAAAGTCTTCAGCCAAACTAAACTGAGTATCATTGCGGTACTAGATTCATTAGATCAACAGATTCAATTAATTTTCCATCGCTAATTCCATTTATGTAAGGTTTTAATCGCTGACCATTTACTTTAAAGGTGTTTCTCTGTTTAGGATCTCTGAGTTCTACGGCTCCATAAGAAAATACTTGAGTTACAATGAAATATCCATTCCAATGTGAACGAAGTTTACCAGGAAATAATCGCAACGTAGAATTGAAGAGCCAAACTTTTTGATTGGGCTCGAACATTTTTCGTGCAATGAATTTGTCATGGTATGCTTTAGTTCGAGCCTTATAAATTCTGGCACTCTCGTACGCTTCATTGCGTAGCTCTTCAAGTTCATTTAGTTGAAGTCTCCTATTAAAATCCGTATTTTTCATATCAAAGTTAAATTATCGTATGGCCCAAAATGCACGATGTTCCAATTCCACCGATAGATGACAAGCTTTACCGAATACAAGTCGATAAGGAGACATTCTTATGGATATTTTAAAAGCAGTACGGTAAGCCCATAATGCATCATCCAAGCGTGCTGACCAGTCTTTTCTATCGGGTCTTATCGATTTTTCAAGAATATGCTCGATCTCCCTGTTAGACACCTCAACTTGTCCACTTATCTGGGGGTGATAAGGTGTGGCGACTTTATGGGTTATTCCATATTTTTTCATTAGCGTGTCGAAGCGCTTATTCGTGAAGTGTGTACCCCCATCGCTAATTATGGCTCTTGGGCATCCAAAATGACTAAAGATGTTATGCTGAATGAACTTGATCACGACTTTATGATCATTGGTTCGGATTGCCATAGCCTCTATCTATTTTGATACGTAGTCCACTGCTACCAAAATATACTCGAATCCAAATGATGAGGAAAAGGGTCCCATAAAATCAATTCTCCAAATATCAAAAATTTCTACTACAAGTATAGGGGATAAGGGCATCATATCTTTTCTCGAAATATTCCCTGTTTGCTGGCATCGCAGACAATTACAACTGAATTCATGTGCATCTTTGAATAGTGTCGGCCAATAAAATTCACCCTGCAACATCTTTGCTGTAGTTTTTCTTTCACTAAAATGTCCCCCACATGCTAGCGAGTGGCAGAAGTTAAGAATACTTTGGACTTCACACTTGGGGACACAACGTCGGATTACTTGATCTGGGCAATATTTGAACAACTTTGGTTCTTCCCAGAAATAGTACTTTACTTGAGAGAAAAATCTATTTTTTTCTTGTTGGGTCCAATGTGATGGTATTTGTCCCACAGCCAAGTAATTGACTATATGAGCGAATCAACGAAGACCAATAGAAGACATTGAAAAGAGTTGTTCATCCGAAAACCTATCTCTGATCGTTTCTCTATTGTGTTCTACCAGAATCCTAGAAATGTGATCTGCTACCAAGTTTTCGAAATCTTTTTTGTCTAAAATTTCTAAATCAAATTCTTGTAATAGAAGGATCCATCTAATCAGCCTAGGTTTTGTATCTTTTTTGGATAGCAGATGTTTCAGCGCTGTATGATCGGAGTATACTAGGACCTTGGAGCCCAAAAGATATGATCTAAATTTATCTAGGGCAAACACAACAGTAAGCAACTCTTTTTCAGTCGTGGTGTAATTCAATTGAGCATCTGAAAGAGTTTTGCTTGCATAATATATTACATGCGGTTCTCGATTAAACCTTTGCCCAAGAACTGCCCCTACAGCATAATCAGAAGCATCACACATGATTTCAAATGGTAGGGTCCAATCCAGAGATTTTATGATTGGTGCAGTGGTTAAGGCAGTTCTGAGTTTATTATAAGTGATTAGGCAATCTTCAATAAAATCAAAAGAATTCTCCTAGGCAAGCAAGTTGCACAAGGGTCGTGAGATCTTGCTGAAATCCTTAATGAAGTGCCTATAGAAACCTGCGTGGCCTAGGAAGGATCGCACTTGTTTAACCGAGGTTAGGGGAGGCAATTTCAAGATTACTTCAACCTTTGCTTTATCTACTTCGATCCCCCGCTTGGATACAATATGTCCAAGCACGATTGTTTCACGAACCATAAAATGGCTCTTCTCCCAACTTAAAACCAAATTTGTCTCTATACATCATTGGAGAACTTTGGTTAGGTTCTGAAGACAGTCATTAAAGGTAGAGCCAAATACGAAAAAATCATCCACGAAGACTTCTAGAAATTTATCGACCATATCAGAAAAGATGGCCAAAATGCACCGTTGAAAAATGGCTGGTGCATTGTAGAAACCGAATGACATACGTCTAAATTCAAATGTTCCATATGGGCATGTGAAGGTAGTCTTTTCTTGATCAGCAGGGAATACTGAGATCTGGTTATATCCCGAATATCCATCTAGAAGATAGAAAAAATTTTGTCCGGCTAGCCATTCTAAAATTTGGTCAATAAAAGGCAAAGAAAAATGATCTTTCCTAGTAACGGCATTCAGCTTTCGATAGTCCACACATACTCGCCAACTAGTTTTGCACGAGTAGGAATTAATTCACCCTCGTTGTTTTCTACTACGGTAATACCTGACTTCTTAGATACTACTTGGGTTGGACTAACCCATTGGCTATCTGAAATTGGGTAGATAATTCCAGCATCTAGCCATTTCACTACTTTCTTTTTCATGACTTTTCGCATATTTGGATTCAATCTTCGTTGCATGTCCCTATGTGGTTTTGCCTCAACCTCGTAGTGAATATGATGCATGCAAATAGAAGGATCTATACCCTTCAAATCGGCAATCGACCACCCTATAGCCTCTTTATGCTTTTTGAGCACTCCTACAAGTTTGTCTTCCTGGTCAGTAGTTAGGTCAGATGCAATGATTACTGGAAGGGTATCATTGGGTCCAAGAAATGAATATTTCAGCATGACAGGAAGAGGCTTTAGTTCTAGAGTAGGTGGTGCTTCTAAGGATGGTACTAGATGACTTGATTGAGTTGGTAATTGTTCATACTTTACAGTCCAAGGGGAGTGGTGCTAAAATTGGAAGGTTCTAGTAAAGCATGTATTTCTTCAGTGTATCCATCGATATCAAAATTATTCATTCCAAAATGTGTTAGACATGCCTGTAAAGGATCTGAGTTGAGTAAAGTAAGAGCTTTATCTTCTACAACTTCCTCTAACAGGTTGATCTTATTATGGTCGTACGTAGGCGGTCCCTGAGATGCATTAAAAATATTCAACCTCAACTTTTTATTTCCGAAAGATACATCCATAACCCCGATCCTACAATTTATACAAGCATTAGCGGTTGCTAAGAAGGGTCTACCTAGGATGACCGGTATTTGGCTAGGGTTGCTGCCAGATTCTATATCCAGCATAAGAAAGTCAACAGGAAAATAGAATTCATCTACTTTCACCAACACGTCTTCCAGCATTCTACGGGGTACCTTAATAGATCGATCTGCTAGTTGTTAGGTCACCATCGTAGGTTTTAACTCTCCAAATCCAAATAGGTCAAATACAGAGCTCGGGAGAAGGTTGACACTTGCACCCAAATTTAATAATGCCTTCTTAATCGTGAGGTCCCCTATGACAGAAGAAATAATTGGGGTACCTGGATCTTTCAGTTCGGATGGAGTAATTTACTGAAAAACTGAGCTAGCCTGCTCAGTTAGATGGATTTTTCTTGGTATCTGTGCCTTTGATTTTCGTTTCTGCGTACACAGGTCCTTTAAAAATTTGACATAGGTCAGAACTTGCTTAATGGCATCGAGAAGGGATAAGTTTATCTGGACTTGTTTAAATAGTTCCAGCATTTCATTCATTTTTATACCCTTCTTATCAAGAGGCAGAGGGGATTCTAAAGCACTGAGAAATGGAGCCTTAGGTGCAGGTGCTGGGTTAACAGGTTCTTTCCTCTCTTCAGGTTTCTTCTTTTCTGGTGTAGCTGGAATTGGTTGCTCTTGTTGTTGGATTACTTCAGGTTGATTTAAGGTTTTTCTGCTTGTAAGGGTAATAATCGATTTGGCATGTTCGAAAAAAGTTTCAGGACCAATGGTGCTTTCAGCCATATACTGTCCTTTTGGATTATTAATAGGTTGACTGGGTAATTTGCCTTCTTCCTTCCTACTGACAGCTATTGGTAGCTGACCTATCTGGGTCTTTAGCTTTGCTATTGATTGCGTATGGGAGTGAAAGAGCTGGGTATTTATTTCTAGTCCTTTAAGTGCTTGCAGCACCTTTTCTTCGAAAGCCGAGTTATGAGTACTCGGGGTGGGTTGAGGAGGGTGCTGGTATTGTGACTGAGATGGATGCCTATAAATCGCATCTGGATAACCTGATTTTTGTTGCACTGGAGGAACCACTGGTTGTGATTTTCATGAGAAATTCTGATGGTTTCTCCATCCTGGATTGTACGTACTAGAATAGGGGTTATTCCCTGGTCTATGAGTAGTTTGGGCTTGATGGACTTGTTCTTGTACATATTCAGAAAACTGTAGTGCAACTGGACAATCATTCACACAATGAGTGGGGCTTGAACATAATGCACATATATCTTGCATCTGACAAGATGGAGAAGAGGAATGTCCCATACTTAATAATTGATCTATCTTTTGGGATAATTCATCTACCTTATGATGGATATCTATTGAGTTTCCTACTTCATATATTCCACCTCTCTTTGGGTTTAACATGGGTTTATCTCTAATAGAGGCAGACATATGATGTAATAAATTTTTACTTAAAATTTTAAATAGTTGCCATGCCTCTTCCTCACTTTTGAGCATGAATGTTCCACCGCATGATGCATCGACCATGGATTATGGCTCGTCCATCCAGAGTATAGATTATCTTAACTCAACTATCAGTTAGAAACTCAAACTTGAAATGTAACGATCTATCTTTCCTAGCGCGTACCGTATCTGTAGATCACGGCATGTCTGTGAAAAATATAAGTCGTACACGTCGAATCCAAACCTCTAAAGAAATAACAAAGAATATCAAATGAGCATGAAGCATAAAATAATTCTTTATTTCATTGCATAGAAAATAAATACAAGATAAAGAAAATAAATCTGCGTTGCAGGCTTCATCGTCTTTCCGAGTTGGAGGAGTCTAGTCTTCTATGGAACTCTTGCGCACTGACATCCTGGGGTTGAGCAGATGGATTGTTTGGAAGGTTGGAGATGGAAGAGGGGGGGGGCTGGTATGTGATGGATGGTGGAAGCTTTTTGGATGTTTGGAGGGTTAGGCTAGATAAAATATGGAATGAGAATGATGGGAGAAGAGACGAAGAATGGCGGTGTCCAGCATGTCCCCCCCCTTTCGTTCCTATGGTTTCTCTTTAAATAAAAATCTATGCCGCATCCGTATCACGTCAAAACTTCCACACTGCATTCTCACATCTGTTCCGCAGTTCGCACGTTGGTTCCGCATTCCAGGTGTGTCCGTTTCGCATTCCGCGTGAGTTTATGCATTGTGCGGCTCCCTTTCTCCCATATTTATTTGAATGCTTGCAGCGTCCGATCAGCATCCAAGTATTTTCGTGTGAAGAAGCCATATAGCTTTTGTTGGTACAGTATGGACCGCGTGGAGGAAAACTAGAAGCCAATTAAATGCTTTGTTTGGAACCAGCTCAGAGCACTCACTTTACTCCTCCTTGAGTATTAAATAT
The DNA here is from genome assembly GCF_000442705.2 of Elaeis guineensis. Classification (NCBI taxonomy): domain Eukaryota; kingdom Viridiplantae; phylum Streptophyta; class Magnoliopsida; order Arecales; family Arecaceae; genus Elaeis; species Elaeis guineensis. The sequence goes on along the minus strand of NC_025995.2, from coordinate 102,311,612 downwards.
ACCATGGGTTTTCTCATTTAATGTTATGGTTTTCACTGAAGGCTAGCTTCAAGCCTTGAACGGCATGCACCCATGTTAGCTTTGGTGTAGCTTTGGTACTTGAGTTTTGACTATTTGGACATATTTGGGTCTTCATTAATTTCTTATAAAATAAATTAAACAACATCAATTCTCAACTAATTAATTTAATTCATGATATATTTAAGGTCTCTAATATATTAATTCTCATGTTTATCGGTAGTCAAAGGTGTCTGAACTCCTTCAATAAGATATAATAATTAGATAACGTATATGACTTTAACAAGATTTTTTTTATAAAAAATATAAGTAGTAAGCGTAGGATTGGAATGTTTACACCATCATCTAAAAAAGTCTGTGATCGATGGTGCTCCTGTAATATAAGAATACTCCTATCTCGAGGGCCTGGATGCCGTGGATTGTAAGCCATAACACGCTAATGAATCTAAAATAATGATATAGATCCCAAGTGTATTAAAGCATGAAATGTAACTATATTAAAATATTTTTTAATGCATAAAAATAATGATATCACTAATTCATTATTAGTAAATATCTGGTAGCACAATATTGTCACATAATATAACTTAAACACACAATACAGTTCATCTCTGGATGTAAAATAATATTGAAAATATAATCTCATAAAAATACATAAAATAATATTAAAAATACATCTCCGGAGCCTTTAATTTCTTTCACTGCTTGAAGTTGAAGTGTGTTGAAGTATCCTAGGACAGCAACGACGATCATGACCCTGTTTCTTACCAATGCCACAGTGATTCTTACTTCTAATTTGCCTATCATCCATCTCATTTTGCAGTCTTGTTGATTTTGATCTGCCTTTCTACTTGGATCTCAAACGATGATGATCATGAATACATTTGAACATACGTGTATGCATTCAATAATCTTCATGTGGTAATGGATTAAACTCACCACTTCAAGCATTCATATATGCTATAATTGTATATGCATCATCCATAAATTCACTAAAATGTACAGCAATTTCTTGACACACAGCTAAAATATATGAACATGAATATTTGCACATGCTTCACTTTCCACAAGAATATTTTTTTCAATTAAAGTAACAGTATAAAAATTTTCTCCACCTCGTAACCCTGTGCTTGCTCTCCTCATAAGAACTTCATATATACCTCTTTGAAGGTTGAACGCTGTTAGTCGGTGCTGGTTAGCTTTAACTTGATCTTCAGCAATCTTAATAGCAATATAAAGAGTAAAAAGATTATTTGGGTTCTCCTGTACATATCTTAAGGCTTGGACATATCTTGTATTAAAGTATTTTACAAGACAGTAAAATATCATTGAAACACAAGCTGTAATTAACATATTTCTAGCTCTTTATAAAACACTGTTAAAAATCTTCGACAAATTTGTAGTTAAGACACTCTAGCGCAAGTCGTCATCATGTACCAATATTCACTTCTCTTTTTCTAAATCAGACAACTAACTCCAAGCCTCTTCATTCACTATTCTGATCCTACCTATGATAAAGTTGAACTTATGAACTTGATGAGTGCTTCCTACTTGCCATACTACTCTTTTAAGCTATATATTTTTAAAATAAGTGTTGAAATTACTGCAGATATGTCTTAAGCAGTATCGGTGATAGGCACATGGTAGACTCCATCCAATAGACTCATCTGCAATGGTATTTAATATACCTAGATGTCTGTCAGAAATTAAGCATACCCCATTTCTATCTTTAACGATATGTGTTCTGAGCTGGAAAAAAAAATCAACTTCAACTGGCAGTCGTCTCCTCATCCACAATTGCATATGCTAAGAAAAATATCACATTCCCTACATCAATTTCTGTTGCAATTAACATCTTACCTTTAAACTTTCCATACAAGTGTATGCCATCAATGCTGATTATAGGACGGCAGTGCCTAAAATCCTGGATGGATGGTTTGAAAGTTCAGAAAATATAATTTAAAATCTGAACATCAAAATTTATAGTTTGAAAAAATCTCATGAAACAACAGTATCGGGGTTTGCATGTTGGAGTGCAGCCATATAATAGGATAGTTTTGCATAAGATGGCTCCCATTCTCCATAAATATCAACCAATATCTTCTGCTTTCCACACCATGCTTTCCTGTATGACACTATGTATTGAAATTGATCATTAACGGTTGCCACAATAGCTTCAACTCTAACATCGAAATCTTTCTCAATAATATGTCAGACTAATGTGTCAATCGTCCTTCCATTGACATGTTTGTGGTATCGACTCAACTCCGTAAACAAACAAGTGTGAAGATCCTCATATTTTTTGATTTGAAAATATCCATACTTTTTCAACAATGCAGCACGAAGCCTCCATTTATAATTTTGTACATTACCTGATGATGCACATCATACGGACCATAACTTTGAATATGACTGAACTATATTGTATATTCGATGCTTCAGAATGTGATAAAAATTAATAGCTCTTTTTAGATAATTTTTACTCTCAAATATTATATCTTTAAAAAATTCAGTCATCGAGGAGTCCCAAAACTGATAGTCAGAGTTCAATCTTCGACCAGTGCTAACACAACCATCATCATCTAAATTTATATTATTAAAAAATTATAAAGGTTCATGCAAATGAGGTTGAGATTCTCCCATATTAATATCAGGCCGAACATCTTCATCACCATCTTCATCTTCATCGTCATCGCTGCTACTGTCCTTATCCATCCAATAGTCTTCATCCTCACTTTTATCTGACTCAAAATCTAGATTATCAAAATTTATTCTATCACCTATATAGTCATCGTCCCATATATGAGTATCGTATCCCGTACTTACTACTACTTTCACCATAGGAGAAGTCACCATAACAGAAGACATCACAAGAGAAGTCACCATAGGATTTTGAATAATTGGATAACTAGGGCCAGCAGTTGTAGAATATTGTTCTGTAAACATGGCCTCAACACTATCAGTTTGCACCATAAGAGTTACGAAAGGAGAAAAAGGCCCAGGAGTATTACCCTCTTGGGTTAAAAGATGACTATAGTATCCAAAGTTCGATACATCTTTCTTTTCAATATATAATTCTAAAAATTAATATTTTGAATATTTCAAAAAAAAATGTCAGTATTTTTTGGACATCTTCATCGTCATCAATTGAAACTAAGATATACTTACTCTGCATTAACTGTCCCGATAGATTTGGAGATCTTCATTTCAATTTGATTTTATATTTTTCATTATCTATAAGAATACTACTGTATAAATAATTCAATAATTCTTGATGTGATAATGATGAAGATACCTTAATCATCTAGTTTGCAGGGTGATTGTACTGCATGCCAGCTTCACCATTCTGTATTATGCCATCATAATACAATAGTAGACGAACCTAAGTACTGGCCATTTTTTTAAAAAAATCTATGATAATTCAAAATAAAAAAATTTAGTATTAATAATTATTTTATCATTTCAAATGACTTACATAATAAATACATCTTATCATCAACTAATAGGCAAAGATGAGTCCTATCCCATTCAAAAATTACATCAATTTTATAAATTAATTACAATAATCAAACGATACGTAATAGAGATCGAAAAAAAATTTGACGATATTTTTTCTTAGTTCTCTCTATATGACTGAAAATGTGTGAGAAGAACTAAAAGAAAATACTATCCGAAATTTTTTTTGAATCCTCTACATATCATTTGATTACTGTAATTACCGATAGAATTAAATACAATTTTCAAACTATCCAAACTGAATAATAAATTGATCAACGTATATATTTTACAGCATCCGTATAAAAATATATAATTAAATTAAAAAAATCTCTTTGAGTTTAGGTCAAGATTATACTTAAGTCTAATATTTTGAAAAATATATACCTACAATCCGACATTTACGAAAAACTTATAATTTAGTTCCCATTTTAGGGGGGTACATATAGATTTTTCGTAGATGTTTGGGATATAGGTATAGATTTTTCAAAATATTGAACTCATGTGATAATTTTGACCTAATCTCAGAAGAATTTTTATAATTAATTTATATATTTTTTATACAGATGTTAAAGAATATCCTACATTGGTCAACTGATGGGTCTACGGTTCTATGAAATGCAAGATATTTAAAATTCTTAAATTAGCTTCGGATCCATTTTTAAATCAAGTCTGAGTCTATTTCCAAAAAAAATATAGCAAACAATAATATAACCAAATTGATTAGAGACCCCTCATACATTGCAAATAAATAATAATAATGATAATAATGAGATAAAAAAATAAAAAAAATAAAAGAATATTGGTGGTGGGGCAGGGGGGTCAGTGGGAAGGCATCGAGCGGGGGTGTCACTACGAGAGGGCGTCGGATGGGGAGGGGGACCCGCTAGGGGGTGAGAGGGGCAGCCACTGCCGGCAGGGGGCCAAAGGGGGGTGGTTGGAGGAAGGGGGCCCGCCACCATCCGGGAGGGCGTACCGCCGGTTAGGGGCCTTGGGCCAGGGGCCGGGGGGGCGGCCACCACCGGTAGAGAGCCAAAAGGGGGGCACCGCCGTCGGGGGGGGGTGGTGGGGGAGGGCCACCATCAGGGGGACCACCACCGGGCCAAAGGGGGGATGGCCGCTGTCAGTAGAGGGCCAAAGGGGGGGCACCACCGTCAAGGGGAGGTGGGGGAGGGCCGCCACCGGGGGGGACCGCCATCGGGCCAAAGGGGGGGCAGCCGCCGCTGGGGGGGCTACCGCTGGGCTAAACGGGGGGCGGGGATGCCACCGGTCGGGGGCCGAGGGGGTGGGGGTGCGGCCGCCACCGAGCCAAAGAGGGGGCGGGTGGGAAGGGGGGGCGGTCGCCATCGGGGGGGGGGCACCGTCGGGTCAAGGAGGGGGGGTGGGGCTGCCTTCGGGCCAAAGCGGGGGGCGGGTGGGGAGGAGGGGCGGCCACCATCGGGCCAAAGGGGGGCGGGGCTGCTGCCGGACCAAAGGCGGGGGCGGGTGGAGAAGGGGGCCGCCGCCAGGCCAAAGGGGTCGTGGGGCTACCGCCAGTCGGGGGGTGGGGGTGCGATCGTTGCCGGTAGAGGGAGAGAAGAGGGGGAAGAGAGAAGAGGGACTTACCGGCACGGAGAGAAGATGAGCTCGTCGCTGTCGGAGAGGGGGAAGAGGGGCTTGTAGGTATGTTTTTTTTTTTTTTTGTATGTATGAAGGATAAATGCTATATCAAATGACGTCTTTGAAAACACCATTTGAAATGACACTTTTTCTTTTTTTTTTGTGGTCCTTTGATTCCATGAGGGATAGGGGAGGAGGTGACGTGGATCCATAAAACGTCATTTGAAATGATATTTTCTATCCAAAAAATATCATTTTAAATGGTGTTTTATGATTTTGCATTAGTTTTATAAAAAAATTGAAAGATGCATTAGTTCTGTAAAAAAAAAATTAATATTATTTGGATAATGGACTCAGTGGATCAGTTTGCGGGGGCGAGGGCTCCCCCCACCCCCACCCTAGTTTTTTCATACTTTTTATACATAGATTAGTTTTTTTAGGAACTCAACTTTTTCGTACCTTTTATATATAGGTTAGTTTTTTTTATAAAAAAATTCATATTTGACCCCCTCTGAAATTGGCTAGTATTAGCCGTATTTAAGTTTTAAGAATTTTTTAAAAGGAAACAAATTATGAGAACCAGTCTCCTTACCGACTTCACTAGAACTGAATGAAAAAAAAATAGAGAAGAGAAGAGAGCCGCGGGGTGAGAAATCAAGGAAGAGGCCATCTTTGATTCAAACAGGGCACCATATATCTTGTACCAAAAAAAAAAAGAGAGAGAGCACCATATCCTTTGTTTATCCATGGCCATAGGAAAAAAAGGAAAAGATAAGGATCTTGAGGATTTTGATAAGAGACGTGCACCGATGGGGAAGGATGAGATCGAGCCTTATCCGAGGAGTAACCGTCTCCAGCGACCATCGGGCTGCCTCGCTAAAGCTCTCCATCCTTCTAAAAATCCTATTCCTTTTTTCTAAACCCATCAACCTCTATTCTAAGAGTCTTCGAAGGAGATACCATCGAAATCTATGCTAACGGCTGCTGTCATTACTGTCGCCACCATCTCCAATGAGCTTCCTTTCTTTCTCTTCTTTTCCAATGAGATATCTCTCTTCCTTTCCTTCTTCCTTTATTTTTGGGACCCCTATCATCGTCGTTCGGATCGCCGCATCTGGCCGTCACCACGCTGCCACTGTCATCGATCGATTTGGCTACCTCACAGTCGGATCCCCACCTTCAATTGCCCCCTTAGGAACGCCAACCGACCATCGATTTGATTGGAGAAGAGGATAAGAGAGAGAGAGTCAGAGAGAAGGATTAACTATGGGTGAACTGACTCGATCCTTTTATTTTGAGTCTAACCCATTGACTAGACCTAACCTGATTGAGTCTAGATCAATCCTGATAATGTGGATCTGACCCAAATCTAGACCCAAACTCAGGCCAGATTGAAATTTTTTCTAATTCATCTTAATTTATCCTAAATTAAGAATTAATAAAATTTATTATCCATTTATTCTAGAGCCTTTATCTTCAAACGAATATTGGATCTAGGGATCAGACTGTGAAGGTCATAAAATTTTGGTTCGGATCAATGGTAAATTTTCTCTTAACCTTGGGTTTATTTTTATATACATATTTATGTATTTACAAATTAAATTTTATATATATAATATTTAAAAATTATTGAAGTTTGAAATTAAATTTTTTTGCTGATTATTTAATCACTTACATCGAGAAGGGGATAGCTAAAAATTTTACAGTAGATTCTATTATTGATGAATTTAGTTCTATGAAAGAATGTCTTCAATTTCAATAATATTTATAAAAAAATATTTAAATTAATTTTAATTATTTATTAATATTTTTTATTTTTATATTCTCTTAGCCCTCCTGTAAAAGTTGGTGTGGTCCACCCCTGACCATATAGCAGTGTTTACAACCCCCCTTCCCAACCCCACCACCCCCCCAACCCCCCACCCCTGAAAAAAAAAGTTCCACATAGCATTTACTCCATATAAAAAAAAAGATAAATTATAAAAATTTCTATGAAATTTTTATTTATTACACTTACATCCAATAGTTTGTAAAACTTATATTTATACCTACGTAAATTAACAGCATTAGTCAAACCGTTTATATAATATAAAAAGATGAAAATACCTTTGAGGTCTCTCTCTCTTTTTTAATCTTTTAAACGTTGCTTCTCTCTCGAATCTGAGAAAAAAAAACCATTATCCTCCTCCTCGCCAAGGTCAAATCCATTTCCATCCCTGCTGCCCTCTGCCACCTCCTTCCTGTCTCCCTCCACTTCATGGCTAGGTCGAGGGTAGCGAGGCATCTAGTGATGGTGTCATCAATGTAGACAATGTCTAGGTATACCAAGGTGTCGTCGAGCTAGAAAAAGATAATGATAGTGTCATAGATCCAGGGAACTGGGGCGTGGCATCAAATATATGGTTGGATGGAAATATGTCAAGGACGCAGCTCATGGTGGCAGACCCAGCATGCTTGAGAGCATCCATGCATGGTTGTCTTTTCATTGATCCACTAGAGCTAGTGGCTGGTAGGTGGGAACAAAATAATATACCATCAGACATCAGTTGGAAGCAGTGACAGTCTATAATTGGATTTATCGCAGTTGGCATCTCAGAGTGACATAGTGCTAAACTAGGAAGCAGTGACACTAATAAGCCAACCTGCTGTAAACCCAAAGAATAAACTTGCCAGTAACTGATATTGATGTTCCACATACCAAGACCTCCCTCTCGCTTTGGTATGGGGCAACAAGATGGTGATGGTGTCAATAGAAAGTTACAGAAACATATAGAAGACAAATCATCAATAACATACCCAAATGTTCCACATCCAAAAGATCAGTAACCAAAACAAAAGTCATGGTGAATGGCCTTGGTGAAGGTAAAGTAAGCCATGTGGGGGCGGGCCCACAGGTCGTAGATAGTGAAGAGGCAGAGGGTGGTGATGGAGAGGCCATATATGTGGCTATAGGCATAGATGTCCTCAGCAGTCTTCTTTCCAGCAGCGAAGAGGGTGGCAAGGTGGTCCGTAGGATCGGACTTGACGGTGGGGTTCGAGGTTGGGTTGAGGCCATAAACAAAGGCAGAAGAGGCCCAGACGATGGCTGGTGGGTAATCGATGGTGCGGGCAAGCTCAAGAAGAGCGATGAGGGCATCGGCATTAGCATAAGCAAAGGCGACAAAGTTGAGGTGGTTGAGGGAGGTGTTGGCGGGGAGGGAGGCTAGGTGGAGGATGTGGGTGAACGGCATGACATTAACGAGCTTGCTGAAGAGGCCGAGGTTAGAGAGATCGCCATTGACGATGAGATGCCGACGTAGAGGAGAAGGGCATGGTGAGCACACTTGGGAGATGCATCATAGGAGTCGTCAAAAAAGTTGAGGCTGAGGACTCCATCGCCTCAATGGCGAAGGGTGACAGAGGCATGAGCACCGAGGAAGCGACAGTATCGGTGATGAGGACAGAGAAGACTTGCTGGTACTGGGAGGTGTTGAGGGTGTGTGGGAGGGCGGAGGCGCACGTGCACTTTTCCCAAGAAGTGCTACCACACAACGAGGCAGTGGAGGTGGCACTGCTGATGGTGGTTAAAGGGTGGTGGGAGAATTGGAGGAAGGCGATGAGGAGGGTACTTGCAAAGAAGATAAATAAAGAGAAGTTTCCCACTTCGATTTGGCCATTTTGTTGTTCAGGATTATTTTTATCATTTTAAAATTTATTTTGATTTATCATTTAAATCCTATTTAATATTAATGATTGGACTAACGATGTGAGTCAAAGTGTAGGTTAAAAATGAACCTCAAGGGTATAACAGTAGGCTTTTCAAACTACTGGATATAAATATAATTTATACGTAATCTCAAAAAGATTTTTGTAATTTATCCAAAAAAATATTAAAAATTATATCTATGAGATCTACCTCGAGACCATATTGTGGTGAAGGTGGAGATAGCATCCATCTTTCAGAAATAGATTTTGTTGCTGCTTAAATCGGTCAAGATCGGAAGACGGACACCTGGACACCTTGTGTGGTGCTGCTAGCGCTGGAGTGACCTGCAAAACAAATCTCAAATCAGAAATTGTGGCTCCGACGAGGACCCTCCGACACTCAAGTCAGAAAAGTAGAGAACAAAAGAGTAGCAGTGGATTCTCTGAGAGGAATTTGATTGAACTTATCTGGGTCCTCGGAGCTCTGGTTGTTTATATGGAAGGATGTCGGACAACTGGGTTGTTAGCTGTGAGATTACATGATCTTGAGATTACCTGCCTATTGGACATGCCAAATTAAATGAGATAATTCAATCCTTAATCGCTCCTTATGAGTTTAAGAAAAATAGTTACGTCAAATCCATCTATTCAGGATAGACAGCTGTCACGTACGTTGAAGAAATAAGTTGACTAAGCAGCTCATACATAGGTTAGACTTCGAAGATACCTTAGCTCAGTATAGAGATGGATTCCTCAGCTCGTACAGCGGTCAGTGATCGTGTTGATGACCCAAGAACTTGAGATGCCTTGTGATATAGCACTGATCCGAGGTGCTCGCGGTAACCACCGCAACACTACACCCCTACTCTTGAGTCTGAGAATCAGACAAAAGAAGTACTCCAAAAATACCTCGGATCTAATGCCATGCACTTTTGCCTTCACGCCTGCCTTCTGCATTTAAGACGTGTGATGTTAGCCTAATGCGACTGACGCGGACGAGCATAACTGATGGGACCACTCAAATAACGATCTCTTCAAAGTTTTAATTATTTTACGATGGTTTTTTATTTTTTTCCTCCTTTAAATTTGCACTTTGAAGGCATAGGTAGCCATAGACCTACATAAATAGCCATAGATCTTTTTCATGCTGATTATTCATCGCGACTCCCTGGAGCAAGATGGATTTCCAGCGTGTGAAGAGACTCGAACAAATTCTGGCTCGCAGGAGGCAGGTTACAGTTTCGATTATTGAAACAGAACCCGTGATCGAGGAAGAAGAACATGCCACTCCTATCGTTGAACCTACGGTCCTACCATTAGAAGTCGTGATGTAGGATTCTCCAGAAGAAGTTTTGATTGATGGGGTGCCGATGGAGATGGCACCAAAAATGAGCATCAAGAGATGCTTCAAAAAAGATCCAATTAAGGTAGCATGGATGGAAAAGACGGTTAACAACTCGAAGAAGGATCTGGCGACGACGATGGAGACTGGAGAATCTCTAAAAATGATGACTTCTACAATTAATGCGCTGATGGGAGGCGACTTTTGGAGGTCCCATTCAAGTATGAGATTATTTAAAATCTCCAGACAGAGCGAAATGTGGATCCTGCAAAGTTTTAATTTTCTTCTTTCACTATGAGTTCCTCTCTTCTTCATCTTTTCACAGTTTTCTTGCATGAGAGAGAGAGATGGCCACCATAGAAACTGACTTTGCACCGCTGGACTTCAGATTAGAGTTGACGGAGTGAGATATAATCATGCTGCATGAACAATATTAAATACCTCCTGCATTTCAACTTGAAGTCCTGAGATCGGGTGATCGAGTCTGCCGTCCGCCTTCAGGATGTATGGGCTTGTACGAGCAGTGCTTCTGAGCTGGGCTGAGGCTTCCTCTTCATCCTTTTTTTGTGGTGCTCCTCCAATATTTTGAAATATCACCGTGTACGATGGTGCCAAATACGTGGCGACATATCTATGGCTTCACCGCGTTATGTGTGCTGGCTGGGATTGTGCCAAATATCACATTCTTTTATTTTTTCTTCAGCCTCAAGCAGCATCTAGACTCATATGGTGGTGGTATGTGACTCCACAGAAGAAGAAGGATGGCTTTTATCTGATGTTTCTGGATATGCCTTCCATCGTGCATGGTTGGAAGTCAAGATTTCTCTTTATCTCGCATATATCAGATGGAGACTAAAGTTTTACCACCTGGGACAAACTCCGAGAGGCTGCATTAAAGGAGCCTTCGATGAATAAGAGCTTCAAAGAGGAGATGACAGCTCTGCCGAGTTTCAAGGTTCCAAAGTTGAAAGAGTTGCTATTGGCTCAAGCACTGTTTAATATCGGTATTAGCTAAGTCGCTCCTCAAGATATGCGAGTCAGCTATCTTGGTCTTAAATCTTCTGGCTCTACTCGTCTCACAATTTGATCATCATGATCATAGAGCTGGATGCTGGAAAGAGCTCCAGCCCACCAAAGGAGAAGAGAAAAACTCTACAAAAAAGAGGTGCCAAACCTACCATCGGGCGAAGCCTTCGGGCTAGAGTCGGAGATCCCGCACAACTGACTTCAGAGGCCAGGGAGTCTGAACCTTCTCATCTAGAAGGTCACGAGATTATGCGGGTGGAAAGCGGCTTGCCTACCACCTCAGCTATCACAGGCTACTAGGTGGACCATGCAGACCAAAGTCTGGAGGAGGTAATTCTGAGCCTACCCACTCCTCTTAGCTCACCGACCCAACTAGCTTTATCCACTGTCGAATCCTCCTCGGATAAGACACCAGTCGAGGTTGCCGGCGCATCTGAAACTATGCCAGTCGGGTTGAAGCTTAAGGCCTCAGCACTGAGGGATCCCACATTGGCGAGCGAGCTATTCTCCGGACTGCTCCTCCCTATCGACGTGAATGAGCTACTGAATGTTCTTCGAAGGGAGATGAGGAGAGGAGCCATGGATTGCCTCATCCATGTATGTTGGAGCTTTAACATTTAACACTTACTGTATGTTCATTTATTACTTATAATTTTTTTTTCACTTATTAGCTCACCCATTACTTGAACGAGTATATTGAAAGCTCCCATGAGCTAGCCAAAGAGGCAAAGAAGTTTGGGCTCGAAGCTGAGATGCTCAAGAGAGCAAAAGAGAAGGCCAAGAAGGAAGTCGAAGAAGTCTCCATGCAAGCCAACACCATCGAGAGGAGAGCCGAAGATGCTAAGGTGATGCAGAGAAAGGCTGTTAAGGAGAATTCTCAACTGCTGGGCAAGGCAGCAGAGTTCGAAGCTCAGGCGAAGAGGAACGTGGCTGCTAGCAAGGAGAACTCTCATCCGTAAAAAAAAAAAAAGAACTGAAGACCCGCCTAGGGGCAGAGGAGGAGCGAATAATCGAGGCTGCTGCTAAGGCTGTGGAGGACTTTTGGGTCTCAGAAGAATATGAGAAAGAAAGAGCTAAATATTTTATCGATGCTTTCGACGCTGGGAGATACTCTATCCGAATCCGAGTCACTGCCAAATATCTGGGTCTAGACTTAAATTTTTTGAATGAAATCTGAGATCCTACCATAGCGGATGTCTCAACGACTGACACCTCAGCTCCAGATATCATCTTGTAATTTCTATATTTTTTTTCATGTTTTAGGGTCATTGTAAGAAAATTTTGAAAGAAATAAAATAAGTAGAATTATTTGTCATACTTCTGCTACATAAACTTACTTATGTTGATCTGAAGCAATTTAAGTAAATGATAACCTCATTCTGCTCCCTTAAATATAGATGATTATGAAAAATGACGGTCGATGACTCACCCAATAAGGCCACGTCTGGAAGACGGCATGGAGTTTATGAAGATGCACCACGTGGGCACATTTTATTTTGCGAAGCATCATAGAAATTTATTTCTACTCTGGAGAAGGCACGCCATTAACTGCTTGGCCATTAACTCCTAAGAAGTATCGATTGGTGATTGATGTGGCTGCTAGCTCTTATAAATGAAGAATCAAAGATCAAAGGGATCTCTATCCCTCCTTCTGTGGCAAGAAGTCCCCTTCTCCGTCTGCATCATGTCGTTGCCTTCGGATCTGCCACCCTTAGAGTTAATTAAGAATCAAGTGAGAGAGTGGAATGTTATTGCAAGAGATGCCCACCAGAGGTACTTAACCCATGAAAGGGAGAGAGCCAGACGGGCCGGCACATCCACTTCTCATTGGGCTCCTCCTCCTTTGCCTCCTATGATCAGGCTCCCTCCTCAGCTTGAGCACATCCCACCTGCAATTCAAAAGTACTGCATTACAGAGTTCTGAAATTCTATGACATTCCAGAGGGAGATGCTCGACGTCGCCGCCGTCGCCTTCATCTAGGGTTTTGATGATTGTGAGGCCCATCTACTGAAAATAATACCATAACCAGAACTTTATGGCATACATGCTGGCGACACCAACGAAGAGGTGGAAACCTCAACGAATGAAGATTGAATCAGCTCATCCGGATGGTGAGGGGGCAAAGTCCTCGATGGACGAAGATCGAACTAACTCACCTGGCCGATCCGATGCCCCACCAATTGCAGCAGGATGTCCCTCCTCATCTCCTTCTCTTTTTTTCCTCTCCATCCTCTGCTATCCTCCTCTTCTTCTTCTGCTATCCTGCTCTTCTTCCTCTTTTCTTCCTTGTTTTTTTCTCTTGTTTGCAAGATGGTTCCTAAAGCAACCATCCTTTAAGGTGTTTGAAACACCAATTTTTTCTTTGTAAAGTGCTTGGAGCACCTATTTTTTCTTTGTGAAGTGCTTGGAGCACCTACTTTTTCTTTGTAAAGACTTTAATGAATAACAAGGAATGCTTTATTTTAAAAGTCATTGCTTCATTTACTTCTCAGCTCGTAGAGAACAACACAAATAGATGCGTAGATTAGTGTGAAGAAATGCTCAGTGCTCAGCTCAGCATGAATAAGATTCTAGGTAGCTCAGCTTCAGCATAGATATATTTAGGACAACTTCGATTGAAGTGAACATATTTAGAGCAGTTTAGAGTAACTTGAATGTAATCTGATCATCTACGAATCTGAGACATCATAATAATCATCTCAACACTATCGTCCTACTCTTGAGTCTGAGACAATGCCTAAAATGGAAGGAGTACTATTAAGGTAATACCTCTGGCCTTACGTTATCCATCTTTTTATTCTTTTTCTAAAGAGACGGTATGTGCCAATGGCAATCTTGTGCTTATGGCATCTAGGACTCTTCAGTTGGGTTCAGAGGGTTTAATTAGTTATCCCTCACAAGTGGTATTATGTGCCTACGACGATCTTGTGCCTACAGCATCTAGCACTTCTCGTCTTCGCACGAGAGGCAGTATGTGCCAGCAGCGAGCTTGTGCCTATGGCATCTTGCACTCTCGATGGCATTCTAAGGGTCAGATTAGTTATCCCTCCGAAAATTTTCTCAAGGATCTCCCTTCATTTTTCGTGCGACTTGAATTTTGTGGAGATCTAGTAAGTTAGCCCCGTCTTGGAGTCGCTGAGGTCTTCTCGAGGGTCTGGTAAGTTAGCCCTCACAAGTGGTGTTGTGTACCTGTAGCGATCCTGTGCCTACGGTATCTGACACTTCTCATTTTCGCACGAGAGGCAATGTGTGCCAACGGCGAGCTTGTGCCTATGACATTGTGTACTCTCTGTGGTATTCTGAAGGTCTGATTAGTTATCCCTCTGGAGGTTCTCCCAAGGGTCTTTCTCCGCTTCTCGCATGACTCGGGCTCTGCAAGGGTCTGGTAAGTTAGCCCTACCTCAAAGCCGTTGAGATCTTCTCAAGGGTCTGATAAGTTAGCCCTCACGAGTGACATTATATGTCTATGGCGATCTTGTGTCTACGGCATGTAGCACTTCTCATCTTCACGCAAAAGGCAGTGTGTGCCAGTGGCGAGCTTATGCCTATGACATCTTGCACTTTCGATGGCATTTTGAGAGTCTGATTAGTTATCCCTCCGAAAGTTTTCTCAAGGATCTCCCTTCACTTCTCGTGTGACTCAGATTCTGCAGGGGTCTGATAAGTTAGCCCCACCTCAAAGTCACCAAGATCTTCTCAAGGGTCTGATAAGTTAGCCCTTCAGAGATTTTTTAAGGGTCTCCCTTCGCTTCTCACGTGACTCAGACTTTGCAGGGATCTGGTAAGTTAGCCCCATCTCGGAGTCATCGAGATCTTCTCGAAGATCTAGTAAGTTAGCCCTCCGGAGGTTCCCAGAGGGTCTCCCTTCACTTCTCACGTGACTCAAACTCTGTAGGGGTCTGGTAAGTTAGCCCTGTCTCGGAGTCATCGAGGTCTTCTCGAGGGTCTGATAAGTTAGCCCTCACATTAGTTGACCGTAGTTATAATTCAGGGTCTTAAATAGAAGGAGGAGGCAACTCTTAAAAAACTCGAGTAACAATCACAAATTGATGGCCCTACAAATTTTATTTTAATGAAAAGTAGTTACATTATTGATAATATATGTTGAGGTTCATCGAGTTTAATGGTCTGAAAATTAGAGTTCCGTCAAGCTGCTTTAGCCTATAAGTTCCTGAGTGTGCCACTTCATCCACTCGGTAAGGACCTTCAATTGGGCGATAGCCTTCCTTCTAGTGTCTACTCGATAGGCTGTGAGACTTTGGCTCGCTACAGCATCAGATCACCAGATCAAAGTTGATCATCAGGTGAAAAGATCCATATTTTTTTGCACCTCATCTAGATTTGGTTACCTCATCTAGATATGAGTCGATTTTCACCATCCGGTTTGATATCTCCTTCCTCAGCGGGATATTTAAAAGGTCCTCGGTTGGTCACAAACTTCATCATCAGATAGTAGCTTGAGTCATCAACTTTTAAAGTTCTCAGGCTGGGACGATCGAGGATGGCATTGTAAGCCAAGAGACTCCCCTGATCTAGACGACCCCTCAGTAATCATGTAGATTTCTCCTCAGATGGGTCGCTCTTCTTCTGTCATTTGCCCTCTGACCTATTACCATCCCTGCAATGCTGGTGCTTGCTGCAGCTGAGGCTAAGGGAGAGGTTGCTGAGATAGAGAGGGTGGCTGCTGAACTTTCAGAGCTCGATATTGAGGGGCTACTCTTCGGATAAAATGATTCAGCCGCCCCTGCCTAACAAGCCTCTCGATCTCATCGCAAAGCTGGTGGCAGTCTTCAGTATCATAACTGTGGTCATGATGGTAAAAGCAGTATATATTCGGATCTCGACAGTATTTCGATCTTATTCTCATTAGTCGAGGCTCAGGTAACTTAGACCCTACTTGTAACAACACCTCTCTCTAAGGAACAGTCAGGGGTGTGCAGTTATTGTACAGCCCTGGAGGTGATGGCTGTCGAACTCTTCTCGGAGGACTCCGGGATCGATGATTTCGACCTCCATTATTCCATCTCGAGGTGGAGATCAAGAATGCTAGCATCTTCTCTCCTCTCGCCTTGGATGGTGCTCCTTACTGCATCCTGTCGTAACTAAACTAGTAGGAGTATCATCAGTGAAGGCCTCTTCCATACGGACATACTTCTTCGTATGGACAAGCATATCCAGGAGATCCCGAGGATAAGTCTTAATGAATGACTTTTTCAAATCATTCTTCAGCAAATCGCTCACCATTGCAGCCATCGCAATCGACTGATCCAGATTTTGGACCTTCAGGATCGCCACCTTGAATCTATTTATGAAAGAGCAGATTGACTCGTCCTCCTTTTGCTTGATAGTATGGAGGTAGTTGGACTTCTTCTGCTGTCACCAGCTACTGATGAAATGATCGATGAAAGATCGGCATAAATCTTTAAAAAAATGGATAGACATCGACCTCAAAAACTTGAGTACTACTGTCGAGCATCCTCTTTAAGAGTTGGAGGAAATGCTCGACAGAGGATTGCATCCGATGCTCTTTAAAGGAGCATGGCTGTCTTGAAGGTCTCCACATGATCGACAGGATCCGTGGTCCCATCATAAACCTCCAGTTGAGGCAGTTTGAAGTGTAGGGAGAGTGGTTCCTGCATAATTTTCAGAATGAAGGGTGGCTGACTGTTATACCCTAAGTAGGGCAACGTCGAGAAGTCATTATTGTTGAGGGTTTTTTCTATTTTTTTGATCCAACTGCTGGCCAAGCTCGTGAAACCGTCTTTCAAAATCAACTTCACAGATAGTACCAACCTCAGAGTGTAGAGGATATCGGCATTTGAGGGTTGAGTCATGGCCCGACTGTGGGCTTGGAGATTGCCGCTTGACCAACTGCTGCGTCCTAAGGTAACATTGATGAGTCAACCTCCTCTCTGAACTTTGAGAAGGTACCTGTGGCTCTAATTGAGATGGTGGCTATGGAGCCACAGTCAAAGTAGGATTCTGTGGGGGTACCGCTGCGAAAGGCACAGGCAGCACCATCAAGAAAATTGTATGACGCACCACTATAGGGGGTGCAGGGACAGCCTGAGGAGGCTGTGGCACCACCTAGAAGGGCATAAGAAAGATTTGGACCGTTTGGATCGCAATCGTCAGATGTTGAACTTGCTGGAAGAGCTGATCGAATTGGTCGGCCATGATTGACGTCGGTTGAACCGGTGAAGGAACGATTGATTGAACCGACGGAGAAATTTTTGATGCCAGTGGTTGAACTTGATTGTCAGCTTGACTGATCGCCTGTCAGAAAGCGACGGCATTGGAAAGTCGGTAAGATTCTATCTTGGAGCCATGAACGCGAATATAGGCCCTTCCTCTATCTGTTGCCGCTTAAATCGATCAAAGTCGAAAGATGGATATCTGGACACCTCGTGCAGTGATGCTGGCGCTGGAGTGACCTACAAAATAAGTTTCAAATCGAAGGTTGTAGCTCTGATGAGGACCCTCTGATGCTCAAGTCAGAAAAGCAAAAAATAAAAGAGCAACAATGGGTTCTCTGAGAAGAATTTGATTGGACTTACCTGAATCTTCGAAGCTCTGGTTGTTTATATGAAAAGATATCGAATAGCTGGATTGTTAGCTATGAGATTGCACGATCTCGAGATTATCGGACCGTTGGACATGTCAAATTGGACGAGATAATTCAATCTTTAATCGCTCCCGCGAGATCAGCTGAGGAGATAGTTACGCCCAATCTGACCTATTCGGATAGACAGCTGTCACGCATATTGAAAAGATAAGTCAGTAGAGCAGCTCATGCACAGATCATACCTCAGGGATGCCTAAGCTCATAATAGAGATAGACTCCTCAGCTCATACGATGGTCAGCAATCATGTTGATGATCCAAGAACTTGAGATGCCTTGTAATATAGTGCTGATCCGAGGTGCTCGCAGTAACCACCGTAACAGATTTGAAAATTCGATTAATATGCATATCAATATTTATATCCACAAAAGAAAAATAGGTATGGATATCTTCTATATGAAAATCATCTTAGGGCATTTTTTCTTCTTATGAGATTCTGGCCAGCCTACTCAAAAGGCAGCTCTGGATATTTGAAAACATAAGTCTAGTCACTTTATAATTCAATACTTTTAGTAGTTAAATCACAAATTCTCTAAAATTTTAGACCTAATCATCCAAACGGACCCTTAATTGTTCAAAACTCTTAAAAATATGAACTTGAGATGCCTTGTAATATAGCGCTGATCCGATGTGCTCGCAGTAACCACCGTAACAGATTTGAAAATTTGACTAATATGCATATCAATATTTATATCCATAAAAGAAAAATAGGTATGGATATCTTCTATATGAAAATCATCTTAGGGCATTTTTTCTTCTTATGAGATTATAACCAGCCTACTCAAAAGGCAGCTCTGGATATTTGAAAACATAAGTCTAGTCACTTTATAATCCAATACTTTTAGTAGTTAAATCATAAATTCTTTGAAATTTTAGACCTAATCATCCAAACGGACCCTTAATTGTTCAAAACTCTTGAAAGTATGCATGATTTTTTTTTTAGAGGTTGGTTGAATAAAAAAATGAAGTACTCCCATGTAATTGAGTTCATGGAGACTTATTCTAGAATCAATTATAAAAAATAATATTGATTATTCTATGGTAGCTAAATTCTTCCTTAACACTGAGCCTGTGACTATGGTCCCAATTTACCGGAATTTTCCGTTAATCTTGTCAACATTCTGATTGGTTGGTTTTCAACATTCATATTATCATTCTAATACTTATTTTACCTGCATGTGCTTATTAACAATAGAAAATTGTAGTTTTATTTGTCCATTGAGATACTTCATATCTAATATTTATTTATAAATATCAACATTAGTGTAGATTTGATGTGCTACAGTAATTATACAAAAGTGCCTCACTATCAGGTTACTGCTGCATGTGTGCACCTTGCCTATAATGCTAATTGTCCCTGTCAACCTATACTTAAGCTGGAGTTGGCATAAATGTTCATTCATCTTGTAGATAATCTATAATCAATAAAGAATCAGCACACGTGCAGAAGAAAAAACAACCAATAATTAACCCTCTCTTTGTTGATTTGAGTTGATGTCTGACAGGCTGATGTTATTGGTACGTGAAGCTTTATATATGATCTTGTGGTGTTGTCATTTGATGTGATAGGTTGTAACTGATGCCGTTTGCTTTGTTCTGCTATTGCAGACACGAATCAAGAAGATAATGCAAGCAGATGAGGATGTTGGCAAGATTGCATTAGCTGTGCCCTTTTTAGTTTATATATCTTGCAATAACCCAGATTTTTCTTATGCCATAGAAAGTTTTGTGCCATGGAGCTGCTGAAATAATAGATCAGCCGATTTGGATTCTATACATTATTTGTTATTTTACATATTACTATTTTTTTCGTTCCCAATGTTATAGTGTAGAGAAGGCATCTTTTATCTCATATCAATAGTGAGTCAAGAAGGAGTATATCTTACATGCATCGAAACTTTCTCTTCCACGTGAGGCGTCTTTTAAAGAGCAAAATTGTAAGGCTTTAAATGATCAAGACCTACTAAAATCCAAAAATGATCATGAGCCAAAACAGATAATACCTCACGTATGTGAATATGAAGGCATAAGCCAACCATCCGAGCTATCCGACCTCTTGACTCATGACTGCAATATTGGCACCGTCTGTGGGAATGCCTCTTGTCCACACATACTCCCTCTTGATTGGGGGGCATGATTTATATGGATTGGAATCTTCTCTTCCACATGAAACGCCTTTTAAAGGGCAAAACTTTGAGGTTCTAAATAACCAAGGCTCACTGAAGCTCAAAGATGATCATGGGCCAAAGCGGATAATACCTCACGTATGCAGATATGGAGACATAAGCTAACCATCTGAGCTATCCGACTCCTTAATCCATGACTGCAATACCAGTACTCTACATTTAGGGTATGGCTTATGTTCATTGCTCCAAGTGTCAACTTGTAGCAGGGTTTATGATGATTTGTATATCTACTCTGGAGTTCTTTTGACCTATATGTTGGCTATCCATGTTTTATTGTATTCTAAATGACCAATTAAGTCCTGCTCTAGTTATTGTGTAGTTTAATTGTTAGAATAGTGCAAATACATGTTAAGATGTCAGCATTTCCACCAGTGGATAGCCTCATTTCATGCTTGGCCGAAGCCCCATATTGGTCTAGTTTGATTGAGACCAATTCAAGATTAATTTTGAGCTTAGAGGAGAATAAACCTATTCCAATTAGCTCGATAGATTTGCATCTGGATGAAATCAATTTAAGCTTATGTCAGCCCAACTTCAAGATTGATTCGAGCTCAATTCAAGTTTGATTCAAACTCATTTCAAGTTTGAACCAAAGCATGAGTCAACCTTGACTTCATATTTAATTCATTCAAAAGATCGAATTTTAAATAGCTTATTCTCAAAAAGCAATTCTTCTATATAACCCATAACCATAACCCTAATCACAAAATACAAATTCAGAAAACAATTACCATAAACATGATATATTAACCAAGTAATAGAAAGCATGATAACATATTAACTTAAATTATTGTATATCGCAATCTATTTATGTAAATAAATTTCAACCATTATCTAGACATGCTTTATTAAGACAGAGGCAGTAGCCTCCATTTGACATGTGTCTATTTTCTCTGTTTGAAACTTGTTAGAGGTTTTACGGAGGAGGTGGAGAAAATCCCAGCCATCGCCTAACTTTGCTACTCGGTCGCTCTAAGCCTCCCACCCGATTCAGACTCCGAAGGATGGAAAAGATGGAGGAAAAATTAGGGGAAAACATAGTAAAAATCTATGAAAACAAAGGTAAGACCTTGATTGATCATTTTTTTTCTTTCTGTGAGGAAGGAGAGAACCTAAGGGAGGTTTGAGGGGTTTCTTAGGTTCTGGTTGGGGTTTTTCTGAAGCATATAGAATTTTGTGCGAGGTGTGAGTTGGTCCTTTAAGGTTTTGAGAGCTTAATCTTGGTAGAAGCATTATATTTTGAAGGGTTTGGAGATTTTTGAGTGAAAGGATTCTTCTTTGACTACAAAATTTTCAATTTATGGATTTTTGTTCTCATAATTATATCGGGAAGGATCTCTCACAAGTACAGAATATGGATCTTTCATCCAAGGTCGCTAACCTAGATGATGATGTCGATACTGTAACAAAAAGAAAGAAAAGATATAAAAAAAGATAATCAAATATGTGGATTAGTCCAAAGCTTGCCTCCATGGGGCATGCAAGCTTCACTATGAAAGAAAGAACAAATCTAAGAGGAGATCACACTCTCTCAACTCACATACATCAATCTCTCTTTCTCAATAAGAAGCACTCAACTCTTACAATGCTCTCAAAGAATCCCAAGAAAGATCCTCTCTACTCATGCCAAGATGCTTCTCTATTTCCATAGGCCATCAAACCCTTTTGAAGACCTAAATCAACTCCTATTAGGACTTCTGAATGCTTGATCAACCCTGCACATGTCCATGGCCATTCGATAGTGCCCGCAAGCTATTGTAGCCACCCGATCGTGCAAAACAACCTATGATCACACCCTTCCACGGTCGGATCGCGCAATCGCATGCGTGCACCACATAAAATCTCCCTTGGACCATGGTGGTCCATATGTCGTGTGTGGACCATGTCTCCCCATGCACCGTGCATACACCTTGCGCCTCGTGTGCAGACGCCCGCTAGTCCATGCATCCCCTGCCTGGGCCGTGCAAGCTGTGCATGCTGGGTGGGCCTACGTGCTGTGGGATGCATGGACCACCGTGCGATCTAGGGCACACCAGTGCATGAGGTGTGCATGATGTGTGGACCGTCGTGGTCCAAGGGGGATGTTACATGGTGCATACGCACGATCGTGCGATTCGACAGTGGGAGTGCACAATCAGAGGCTATTTTGCATGATCGAACGGCCACAGTAACTTACGGGTGCAATCAGACGGCCACGGGTATGTGCAGTGTTAATTAGATGTTTAGGAGTCCTAGCAGGAGTCAATTTAGATCTCTAAAAGGGCCTGATGGCCTGTAAAAATAGAGGAGCAACTTGATGAGAGCTAGCAGCGGCCAAGAGGGTCTTCCTTGGGGTTCTTTAAGAGCATTATAAGAGTTGAGTGCTTCTTGTTGAGAGAGAGAGATTGATGTATGAGAGTTGACAGGGTGTGATCTCCTCTTGTATTTATTTTTTTTTTCATAATAAAGCTTGCATGCCCCATGGAGATAAGCCATGGATTGATCCACATATTTGATTATATCTTTTTTTATATCTCTTATTCCTTTCAATTGTGGTATCAACATCATCATCTGGATTAGCGATCTTGGATGGAGGATTCGTATTCCGCATTCATGAGGGATATTTTTCAATAAGTGATATCAGAGCACGTGGTTATCAGAGATTACAGCGGTGTTGATCAAAGTTAAGGAAGATGGAGAAGATAAGCTCAATCAAGATGAAAATCAATCAGTATGATGGAAAAAGTAATTTCATTTTATGGCAAGCGAGAGTGAATGATGTACTCATTTAACAAGGGTTGATTGATACTCTTTTATGCGAGGAGAAGCCAACTACCATAAAGGAGAAGGATTGAAGGCAGCTCCAGATGTAGGTGGTGAGTACGATCCACTTGTACTTGATGGATAATGTGGTGATCCATGTGCTTAGCGAGACTTCTCCGATGATGATGTGGATGAAGCTTGAGAAGATGTACATAGCAAAGTCACTCACCAATACTCTCTTCCTCTGGAAGCAGTTTTAATAGCTTCAAACGAGCAAAGAACAGAACGTACAGGAGCATCTCAGCAATTTGTAGAAGATCCTTACTGATCTCCCCAGTGTTGGTGAAAAGATTAAGGAGAAGACTAGGACGTTGGTCATGCTTTCGTTGCTTTCTCCTTTTTTTGAGTTTTTGATGGCTGCTCTTCTTATGGAGAAGAGCACCATCAACTTGAATGAGGTCACTTCTGTATTTTTTTAGGACGAGATTCTTAGATGGAAGAATCGAGCTTTGAATTCAAATGGGGACACAACTATGGCGATGATCGGAGATGGTGGTAGCAAAAAATGAAGGGGCAGAGAATTGCAAGATGGGCGATTCAGGTCTAAATCAAGAAACTTTAGTAAGATCAGATGCTACAAGTATGATGAGTTGGGATATTGAGTCAGAGATTATCCACAGCTCAGAGATCGGACGAAAACTGCAACGATAGTCCAAAATAGCGATACAAAAGAAAATGATGATGTTCTTCTGGTGTCTAATGAGGTATCTACTTCTTTCTCATAATGAATTTTAGATTCTGCATGTTCGCATCATGTTTGTTGTAGAGAGGAGGTGTTTGACTCTCTAGAGAGCGATGAGGATACTATTCATCTGTCGAATGAATCGAGCTGTGCGATCAAAGGCATCGGAACAGTCAACTTACAGACTCATGATGGAGCAGTGAAGAAATTGGATGAGGTCCGATGCATACCTAATTTTAGGAATAATCTAATTTCACTAAACAGACTGGATTCAAGTAGCTACAAATGGAGAGATGAGGATGGAATCATGAAGGTTTTGCACGGTAGTAGGGTTATATGAAGGAGAAGAGGTATTGAGAACATTATCTTTTGGCAGAGATCTCAGCATAAGGTGAAGCTTCAGGAGTCAATGGGAGCTCAGAGCGAGGTAGAGCTTTAGGTACAGATGGATTAGTTACGAGATGAGAGACTCGCGAGGATGACAGATGATATCGTAGGGTGAAGTTTCTATTATCGCAGAAGGCTATTCCAAACAGATTTCAGATCAGACAGATCACAGCATATGATGGAGATGGAATTGAGCGGTCTGATTCGACTCTCATGTTTACCTATCTATAAGCAGTCAGGTATATGCCCCAGGGCATGAGAGTGAGATCATTCAGAAGCTCTCAATATTATGTGGAGGCCGAATGTTGAGTCGAGGCGGAGATAATTGAGTTTTGGTACCTCGAATTTGACCCATAGCAGTTCAAGAATGGCTTCCCGTATGTTATTCTCTGCTGTGGGCTTTTTCTTCTTGAACTGTTGTGGATCGAATTCGAAGTACCAAAACTCAATAGATTATGTGGATATATAAGGATAATGAACTCTGAATGGTCTGCTGTTCAGCAACTGAGTTTTAGCCTTTGTTCCGTGTCTTTTTGTTTTCCTCTCCCTCTTTTCTGGATGGTCGTATGTTTTCTTATAGTTTTTATTTTATTTTTTCTGTCCTCACTTATTTCAATCGAATGGGAGGTTTGGATTTAAATTGCATCACATACGCTGCGTAGGTTATACGTTAGTTATATTTATAAAAAATAGGAACATGCTTTAGGATTATTAAAATCTGCCAGTTATGCAGGGTGGTGTAGTTGCGTGTAATTCGCTTGGTGCTCGCTTCAATCCTCGCTCGCGTTAGCGCCACCCGCCTCCGCTCTCCCTTCCCGCGCCAAAACCCTCCACCATGCGCATGCGAAGCTCGGCCTCCTCCTCCCGGAGCCCATGGATTTCAACCGCCTCTTTCTTACCTGCCCCTCCCTCCGCCTTGCCCGCCCCCTCCACTCCCTTTTCATCGTCTCCGGCCGCACCGGAGACCTCCTCCTCTCCACCAAGCTCCTCAACCTCTACTCTCGCCTCGGCGACCTCCCTTCCTCCATCCTCGTCTTCGAGCATTCGCCCTCGAAGAACATTGTCTCATGGAACTCCATGATCTCCTCCTACGTCCACCACGGCCTCTTCTCCCTGGCGGTCGGCTGCTTCCACCGCCTCCTGGCCACCCCGGGCATCCGCCCGGATGCCTTTACCTTGCCAGTCACCTTGAAGGCTTGCCAGGATCTGGATGAAGCGAAAAAGATGCATTCGTTGGTTTTCAAATTGGGCTTCGTTTGGAACGTTTTCGTGTCTGCCTCGCTGATTAATGTCTACTCGCGATTCGGGTCAGTGGGTGATGCGGAGAAGGCGTTTGGAGAAATGCCTTATAGAGATCTGGGTTCATGGAACGCCATGGTTTCCGGGTTTTGTTTGAATGGGAAGGCGGTGGAGGCGGTCAGGGTGTTTGAGGAAATGGTCAGGGAAGAAGTGGGTATGGATAAGGTCACCGTTTCGAGCATTGTTCCAGTATGTGGACAGTTGGAGAATCTTTTGATGGGGATGTCGATACATGTTCATGTGATTAAACGTGGGTTGAATTCCGATATTTTTGTATCAAACGCTCTGATCGATATGTATGGCAAACTGGGTTGTTTGGATGAAGCAAGGCAAGTATTTGATCGAATGGAAGAGAAAGATTTGATCACTTGGAATTCTATTATAGCTGGTTACGAGCAAGCTGGTAACCCAAGCATGGCTCTCAAGTTGTTTGATATGATGAAAGAACATGGCATTGAGCCAGACGTACTGACTCTTGTTAGCCTAGCTTCTGCAGTCGCTCAACTTGGTGATGATCGAAGGGACCGATTGGTGCATTGTTATGTCATGAAAAGGGGATGGGATGTTGATGACGTTATTGTCGGCAATGCCATGGTTGATATGTATGCAAAATTGACCAAGATCAAGGCTGCTCAGAAAGTGTTCAATAGGATGCCTGCTAAGGATGTCATTTCTTGGAATACTTTGATCACAGGTTATTCTCAGAATGGACTTGCCAATGAGGCAATTGAGACTTATGAGTATATGGAGAAGTATGAGGGTGTGGCACCCAGTCAAGGAACACTGGTTAGCGTGCTACCTGCATGCTCGCATGTTGGAGCTTTGCAGCAAGGGATGATAATCCATGGGCGATCGATCCATATTGGGTTGGAGATGGATGTATTTGTGGCTACTTGTCTTATAGACATGTATGCCAAGTGTGGGAGGTTGCAGGATGCGATGCTTTTATTTGAGCAAGTCCCCAAAAGGAGCACCGGTCCTTGGAATGCTATCATAGCTGGTCATGGAGTTCATGGTCATGGCGACAAGGTGCTCAGGCTTTTTTCAGATATGCAACAAGAGGGGGTTAAACCAGACCATGTCACCTTTGTTTCATTGTTAGCTGCATGTAGCCATGCTGGATTAGTTGATCAAGGCCGACAATGTTTTCAAATAATGCAGAAGACTTATGGTATTGAACCCGCTACAAAGCATTATGCATGCATGGTAGATTTGCTTGGTCGAGCTGGGCAACTGGATGCTGCCTATGAATTTATTAAAAGCATGCCACTTGAGCCTGATTCTGGTGTGTGGGGTGCTTTTCTTGGTGCTTGTAGGATTCATGGAAATGTTGAAATGGGTGCATTGGTTTCAAACTACCTATTTGAAATTGATCCAGAGAATGTTGGGTACTATGTTTTGTTGTCGAATATGTATGCCAAGGTTGGGAAATGGGATGGAGTTGATGAAGTGAGATCTTTGGTTAGGCGTAGACATTTACAGAAAACTCCTGGATGGAGTTCAATCGAAGTGGACAAGAAGGTGCATGTATTTTTCACAGGGAACCAGACTCATCCTCTATATGAAAAGATCCACGAAGAGCTAGGAATTTTGCAAGCCAAAATGAAGAGCCTCGGTTATGTTCCTGACTACAGCTTTGTGCTTCAAGATGTGGAAGAAGATGAAAAAGAACATATTTTAACAAGTCATAGTGAGAGATTGGCTATAGCATTTGGTATCATAAGCACATTGCCTAAAACTCCGATTCAAATCTATAAAAACTTGCGTGTTTGTGGTGATTGCCATAATGCCACTAAGTTCATATCAAGGATTACTGACAGAGAGATCATCGTGAGAGATTCTAATCGCTTCCATCATTTCAAAGATGGGAGTTGTTCTTGTGGAGATTACTGGTGACCCTGATATTATTCCCTTTTTATATGATTTCCATATGAGGTGAGATGTTAACAGCTTACCTCCATGGGTAATTGAAGCAAAGAAGTTGCACAATCTGTTACATGAATTAACAATTGTTTCAGCTTCCACCAAGGCATCAAAATCTCTCTTCAGGTGAATTTCCATTTGCTTTCAGGCTTTGACTTGGCCAGGAAAATAAAAAATCAGGGAGGAGATGCCAACCAAGCAAGGTGGAGTTGAGGTTAAGGCAATAATGATAGCAACTAAAAGCACATTTGATGAAGTTTATATCAACTCTCTAAATTCTTTATGGTCTGACTGTAGCATTGAAAGTTCCTTGATTAGGAAATTCATATGTAATTCTTTCTAGATGGTATTTATGTTGATTGTAATATCTTGATTTTTATGTTGTTATCAAATGCAAAATTCTTATCGCATTCCATGTCCACGTGATACATTTGCTCAGGTCAGATGTTACGTTAGCCCAACACCATAAGCCGGATTACTTTTGTCAGTTTTCTCGTGACTTCAAATTCAACTCTTCAAAGTTTTGGGGTGAATTATGTTTCTGATTCTTAAATTATATCAATTTTTTTTAAATAATTTTTAAATTATAAAAATTTAAATTTTAATTCTTAAATTTTTTGAACCATTTTAATATTGCTCTTCATTCGTTTCCGATGATTTTTTCGCACCGAAAATTCTATATGACAATCACTGGTACTTACGTGGCTCTGTTCATTTGAACAAGTGGCAGCAGCTAACTAGAATCGATTTTTTTTTTCGTTCTTCTTCTTCTCTCTACCCTCGCTCTCCCCCCCCCCACCAGCCCGTCCCTCCGGCCCCCACTCTAACACCCCTCCGGCACCCGGAGCTTCTGCCCCACCCCAGTGCACCCCCGCTTGCTCTAATGCCGGTGGGTTGTGCATTGGCACCCCTCCGATCCCGCCCTCACCCCCATGTGCCCCCACGGTTGAAGATGGAGGCCCGAGGGGGTGCCGGTGGGAATCGCGGGCGCGCACAGAGCCAGAGTGGAGGCTGAGGGTGGAGAATTGATCGTCGGTGTACTTCAGGACCTCTAGATCAATCGCCCCTGTTCTGTACTGCTACCTAGAATCGATTTTTTTTTCGTTCTTCTTCTTCTCTCTACTCTCGCTCTCCCCCCCCCCACCAGCCCGTCCCTCAGGCCCCCCTTCCGACACCCCTCCGGCACCCGGAGCTTCTGCCCCACCCCAGTGCACCCCCGCTTGCTCTAGTGCCAGTGGGTTGTGCATTGGCACCCCTCCGATCCCGCCCTCACCCCCGTGTGCCCCCACGGTTGAAGATGGAGGCCCGAGGGGGTGGTGGTGGGAACCGCGGGCGCGCACAGAGCCAGAGTGGAGGTCGAGGGTGGAGAATTGATCGTCGGTGTACTCCAGGACCACCAAATCAATCGTCCCTGTTCCGTCGCTCCAAGCCTCCCATCATGTTGAGCCTGGAGGGGGGCAAAACCCACCGACGGTAATTGGGGGTGGGGTGGGGGGGCGATGCACAACCCACTGATGCCTGAAGGGGGTGGCGGTGGGAACTGCAGAGGCACACAGGGGTGGAGCGGGGTGAGGTGGGGCCAGGGGGCACCATTGCACAACCCATCGGTGTCAGGGCAGGCAAGGGTGCGATCGGAGAGAGTGCGGTAGGGCGGGCGCGAGGGGGTGTTGCGCCATGGGGGGCGAGGTGTGATCGGAAGAGTTAGTCGGAAGAAAGGAAAAGACTCCTTACAGGAGTCTTCTTCATTTTTTTTTGGTGCTTTATGATTCATGCGGTGGGCCGGTCCAGTTTAATTATCTACGGAAGCACAGATTCAGAACGAAAAAAATAAATCGACAGGAGAAAGTCATCGAAAGGATAATATTAAAATGGTTCAAAAAATTTAAAAATTTAAATTCAAATTTTTATAATTTAAAAATTATTTAAAAAATTTAATATAATTTAAAAATTATGGATATAATTTATTCAAAATTCTGTAATGATAATCTGCAGAAGTTTCGCTGGCTCATATTTTCATAATTCAGTTTTTTTTTTTCCTCCATTTGTTGTTAACCCATTAGAGCTCTCACTTTTGCAACTTCCAAGGCATGGAAGAGGGGAGGCAGGGTAAATGGCGGGGGCACGTTTGGTTTACAATGTAGTCTAGGTACAACGACTCGGATCTATGTGACAGATCTACTGCTGCACCATCTCACGGAGTCTTTTATCAAAATAATTTAAAAAAAAATATTTATAAAAATAATATAATTTTTAATTTACTTACAAAACTGATACAAATTTTATAAAATATCATTTCAAATAATATTTTATATTGTCCACGGCATCATCCCCTTTTCCACGTGGACGATGAAAAAAATATTAAACTCGCTATTTCAAATGTTATTTTTGAAAACGTCATTTGAAATTAATTATTTATTTTTAAAAAAAATAAAAAAAATAAAAAAATAAAAATTATAATTTTAATTTTTTTAAAAAATAAAAATTTTAATTTTAATTCAAATAAAAAACATCATTTCAAATAATTTTCTCCATTTCAAATTAATTTTTTTTAAAAAATATCTCAAAAAAATATCTTAAAAAATTAAAAAAATAACAAATATCATAAAAAAATAAAAAAAATAAAAATTATAATTTTAAATTTTAAAAAAATAAAAATTTTAATTTTAATTTAAATAAAAAATATCATTTCAAATTACTTTTTTCATTTCAAATTTATTTTTTATATTCCAAACAAAGGAAACAAATACCTAAAAAAAATACCATAAAAATAGAAAAAAAAGGCTAAAAATGAAAAAAAAATTAAAATTAAAATTTTAAATTATAAAAAAAATAAAAATTTTAATTTGAATTCAAAAAAATAAAAAAAAATCATAAAAAAAGTGAAAAATATAGAAAAACATGAAAAAAATAAAAATTATAAATATAAATTTTTTAAAAAAATAAAAATTTTAACTTTAATTCAAATAAAAACTATCATTTCAAATTACTATCCTCATTTTAAATTAATTTTTTATTAAAAAATTTCATAAAAATAACTCAAAAAATAAAAAAAATTTAAAAATATCATGAAAAAAAGAGAAAAAATAAAAAAAAATAAAATTTGAAATTTGAAAACACCATTTGAAAAGGCGTTTTCAAAAACACCATTTGGATCGGCGTTTTCAAAAATGTCATTCCTTTTGGCATTTTTGTTGCTTAAGATCTAAAAAAAAACTCCCTCTTCTCCAGCATCTTCCTTCTTCTCTTTGGCAGCACGGTGGCACGGCGGCGAGCTCCGACGGCGGCAAGCTCCCTCTTCTCTCTTTCCTCTTCCTCTCTCTCTTTCCCTCTTCTCTCCCTCTTTTTCATTGGCCCGCCGGCGACAGCGGACCGGCGATAGACCCGCACACCCCCCATGTCGTTGGCTCGTCGGTGGGCCGACGGCGGCCGCCCCGCCCCTCCCCTTCCTTTGGCCGGCCACCCCGCCCCTCCCCTTTTCTTGGCCGACCGCCCTGCCCCATCCCCACCCGCGGTGGCCCCTCCCCAGCGATGGCCCTATGGCGGTCGACCGACGGTGGCCCTGCGGCAGTCCCCCGACAGCGGCCACGTGGGGGCCCGCACGGCCCGGCACAGCCCAACGATGGGCCCCAAGCGACCCGACGGCGGCCCCACACGGCCCTGCGGCGGTCGACCGACGACACTGCGGTGCCCTCCTATTTTGGTCTTTTTATTTTTTATTTTTATCTTATTATTTTTTATTTTTATCTAATTAGATTCGAATTTATTTTAAAATTCGATTCGATCCTAATTTAATAATTTTAAAATATATTATATTTTATGAAACCGTAGACCCATCAGTTGATAAATGTAGGATATTCTACAGTATCCATATAAAATATATATTTGATTATATATTTTTATACGGATACTGTAAAATATATATATTGGTCAATTGATTGTCCAGTTTGGACAGTTTGGAAATTGTATTTAATTCTGTAGGTAATTACATTATTCGAACGATATGCAGAGGGTTTGAGAAAAATTTTGGATAGTATTTTTCTTTAGTTCTTCTCATATATTTTCAGCTGTATGGAGAGAACCAAGAAGAAATGCTGTCAAAATTTTTTTCGATCCCTATTGCGTATCGTTTGATTCATGTAATTAATTTATAGAATTAATACAATTTTTGAATGGCATAGGACCTATTTGTACCTATTTGTTGATGATATGATGTATTTATCATGTAAATCTTTTGAAACGATAAAATAATTATCAATATTAATTTTTTTTATTTTGATTTTGTCATAGATTTCTCAGAGAAAATGATCAGTACTGAGGTTCGTGAACTATTATATTATAATGGCATGATACAGAATGACGAAACTGGTATGCAGTACAGTCACTCTGTAAATCGGATGATTAATGTATCTTCATCATTATCTCGTCAAAAATTATTGGATCATTTATACAGCAGTATTCCTATAGACAAAGAGAAATATGAAATAAAATTGAAATGGAGATCTCCTAATCTGTCAGGACAGTTAATGCAGAGTAAGAATATCTTAGTTCCAATTGATGACGATGAAGATGTCAAAAAAATACTGAGCTTTCCTTTGAAATATTCAGAATATTAATTTTTAGAATTATATATTGAAAAGAAAGATGTACCGAGCTTTGGATACTATAGTCAGCTTTTAACCCAAGCGGACAATATTGTTGGACTTTCCTTGCCTTTCGTAACTCATATGGTGCAAACCGACAGTGTTGAGGCTATATTTGCAGAATAATATTCTACTACTGCTGGTCCTAGTTGTCTAATTATTCAAAGTCCTATGGTGACTTCTCCTATGTCTTCTGCTATAGTGACTTTTTCTTTGGTAGAAGTAGTGGTAAGTGTGAGAGACGACACTCATATAGGGAACGATGATTGGGTAGGTGGTGGAATAAATTCTGATAACCTAGACTTTGAGTCAGATAAAAGTGGAGATGAAGATGATTGGATGGATGAGGATAGTAGCAGTCGAGATGATGATGGTGAAGATGAGGATGATGATGAAGATGTTCAGCCTAATATTAATATGGGAGAACCTCAACCTCATTTGCACGAACTTTCATAATTTTTTAATGATATAAATTTAGATGATGGTGGTTGTGTTAGTGCTGGTCGAAAACCGAACTTTGACTATCAGTTTTGGGACTCCTCGATGACTGAATTTTCTAAAGGTCTAATGTTTGAGAGTAAAGATTATGTAAGGAGAGCTGTTGATCTTTATCACATTATGAAGCATCGGACATATAATGTAGTTCAGTCGCATTCAAAGTTGTGATCCGTACGATACACATCATCAGATAATGATCAAAATTATAAATGGAGGCTTCGTGCTGCATTGTTGAAAAAATATGGATATTTTTAAATCACAAAATATAAGGGTCCTCACACTTGTTTGTTTATGGGGTTGAGTCAAGACCACAAACATATCAGTGGAAGGATATTGGCACACTAGTCCGACATATTATTCAGAAAGATCCCGGTGTTAGAGTTGAAGCTATTGTGGCAACCGTTAATGATCAATTTCAATATACAATATCATACAGGAAAGCATAGTATGGAAAGCAGAAGGCATTGGTTAATATTTATGAAAATGAGAGCCGTCTTATGCTAAATTATCCTATTATATGGCTGCACTTCAACATATAAATTTCGGTACAGTTGTTTCATAAAATTTTTTTCAAACTACAAATTCCAATATCTGGGTTTTAAATTATATTTTCTGGGCTTTCAAACCATCCATTCAGAATTTTAGGCACTACTGTCCTGTAATCAGCATTGATGGCACGCACTTGTATGTAAAGTTTAAAAATAAGATGTTAATTGCAATAGGAATTGATGTAGAGAATGTGATATTTCTATTAGCATATGCAATTGTAGATGAGGAGATGACTGCAAGTTGGAGTTGATTTTTTTTCCAGCTCAGAACATATATCATCAAAGATAGAAATAGAATATGCTTAATTTCTGACAGACATCCAGATATATTAAATGTCATCGTAGATGAGTCTATTGGATAGAGTCTGCCATGTGGCTATCATCGATACTGCTTAAGATATATCTGTAGTAATTTCAACACTCATTTTAAAAATATACAACTGAAAAGAACAGTATGGCAAGCAGGAAGTACTCATCAAGTTCATAAGTTTAACTTTATTATGGGTAGGATCAAAACAGTGAATGAAGAGGCTTGAAACTGGTTGTCTGAGTTAAAAAAAGAGAAGTGGACATTGACACATGATGACGGCCTGCGCTATGGTGTCTTAACTATAAATTTGTTGAAGATTTTTAATAGTATTTTATGAAGAGCTAGAAATGTGCCAATTACAGCTTGTGTTCAAATGACATTTTACCATCTTGTGAAATACTTTAATACGAGGCATGCCCAAGCCTTGAGATATGTACAGGAGAATCCAAATAATCTTTTTACTCCTCATATTGTAATTAAGATTGCTGAAGATCAAGTTAAAGCTAACCAGTACTGAGTAACAGCATTCAACCTTCAAAGAGGCATATATGAAGTGCTTACGAAGAGAGCAAGTGCAGGATTATGAGGTACAAAAAATTCTCATACTGTTATTTTAACTGAAAGAAAATGTTCTTGTGAAAAGTGGAGTATGTACAAATATCTATGTTCACACATTTTAGCTGTGTCAAGAAATTGCTATACATTTTAGTGGATTTATGGATGATGCATATACAATTACAGCATATATGAATGCTTGGAGTGACGAGTTTAATCCATTACCATATGAAGATTATTGGATGTATACACATGTTAGAAAATATATCCCAAAAGCCAATCGTCAACCTGTTGACGGTTGAACAACCTTGTATTGTAATTGATTTGTTAATAAATTTTTGATATTTTCATCATAAGTTTTCATCTTCTAATGAACTCCGTTGTTGTGATGAAATCTTTAGGACTATTTATGTTCGATAAAGAGAAGATTTTTCTATTAGTCCTTAAAATTGTTCACGACCAAATGATAGGCTGTTAATAAGGACGACAGCTTTTATCGAGCATAGATCGTTGTAGGCCATATGGGTTGGTTGTCCTCTTAACCAAGGAGTGTGGAGATACTGATATGGCATACAGATGAGATGTAAGGGTATATCATCATTAAACGTGACCAACTCCAGAGCATTCTACTGTCGAGAATGTCTCTGATGGGATATAGGTATAAGTGTCTCTTAGACCTGAGATCATCTCAGTGACTTGCAAGCAACTCATTGTGCTTTGGTACTGGACTAACTGAATTTCTAATTCAGTGATGAAAGGCTTCTGGGCACAGTCAAATACTTGCGAAGTCAGACTGTGATCAAGATGGGATTGACCACTCCAAGAGTTGGAGAAGAATGAGTCGCTGTATTTTAATTTAGCAAAATCTTGGCCAAGATAATCCATCATATGGATTTGATATTTTGAAATACAATGTAGACAACCTAATCAGAGTTAATAGTTGAACTCTAAGGTGTCCTATGAGCATTTTGGTCAAGAGGATGAATTATATGAAAAGTATATCCGCATGGATTCTAAGGATGTTGTTCTACACATTCGACCTATTCGGCCATCGGATACCATTGCTAGATGGTCACTTCGATTGATACAAAAATTTATTTCTGTGCTATCGATTTAGGTTTAGACCTATGAGATCACACATATTAGAGTTTACGATCTGATCGGATGGTTGATCAACGATTAAGAATCGTTCTAGGGTTAAACGATCAATACGATTGATATTTAACCTAGTGTAAGTGTTGCAGGAGGATCAATTAGCAATTCGATTGCTAATTGGCTTAATTTGATTAAGCCAATGGACTGAGATTAAATCTAATTGAATATGATTTAATTAGATTTAGTTTGGGCTTGATTAGATCAAGTCTAATTGGTTTATTGGATAAACCAAGTGCAAGAAAAAACTAGTCCTAGTTCAATTACGACTTGGATCAACTTAATTTCTAATTTGATTAAAAAATTAAATCAAATTTTAATCAAATTTAATCTGATTAAATTAGATTTTTAATTGGGTTAAGATCTATTTTAATTGGGTTGATTTGGTTTTGGTTTGATTTGGTTTGAGAAATCAAATTTGAACAAGTCATAGATTGAATCCTAGTAAGGCTGGGATTCTATCTTACGCCACCTTAGCCCCCCACGCTCACTCTCTCTTATTTTATGCGATAAAACCTTCTCTCTTAGATCTTCATGCATGCCCAAAGCTTTTCACTCTTTCTCTCTTACATGGAACGTGGTTGTGGACCAAGTCAAAGTAGGAATTAGTTTGGATTTCAAATTTTATGAGGTAGAATTTTAGGAAATCAAAACTCTTTCCTTTTGGCACTGATTTTACCCAAATTTTTTTGAGATTTTTATGACTTTTATGGCACATGTTGTGCACCCTTTGCTGGTGGTCCATGGCAGAAAAAGAAAGAGGGGGCGCCCATGAGTTGGGCACCCCTTGTCTTGCCCTGTTTGGATTTTCCTTGACTAAGTATTTGACCTAGATAAGGATTCTTCATATCTCTTTATTTAAGATGAATTTTTTCTTAAAATTTTTATAGATTATAGAGCATTGAGAGACCTTTGGGGTGTGTGAAAATTAGGGAGAAAGAGTATTGGAGCGTGGATATATAATAGATACAAAATTATGTGTCTGGGTTAGAGCAAAGAGAAGAAGAAGATGGTCTTCTTCTAGGGTTGCTGAGTTCACCTCTTTCCTTCCTCCATTTGTGAGTTTTCTGAGAGTGTCTCACATTTAAAAATTCTTCTCCTACTTCTCATCTTTGAAAGAGTCTAAATCAAGAAGAAGGAAGTATCTAATCGACCATCGAAGAAGGATCAGCATAGTACTAGCATACTGTGCTGATTTCCTGGATCAGAACTTCTGATCGTGATTTGTGGGCTCGTGTGGATGACTCCTAGAGGCTGAATATGTGTGTGGCTCACAACATCATCCTCAAGTCCGGATCAGCAAAGTTAGAACGTCTAACTTGCAAGGTAATAGATCTGATCACTATATTTTACATACATTAGATGTAGTATAGAAACATGTTGATATGATCAACATGTAGTTCTTGCTCTTTATATTTTAATTTTTGATTTAATATCATGTAATAATCATGTAATAGGATCTTAGATCTAGAGATTCTCTAATTTTATAAGATAAATTTTGATTTATTTTAGTCTTCTGCTGCCTGATCTTGAAAAAGTTTCAAGATCTAACCTTGAAACCCTAGATCTGGTTCCTTCAACACGTATGTTCAAATGTATTCCTAATCATCATCGTTTGAGATCCAAACAGAAAGACAGATCAAAGTCAACAAGACTGCAAAATGAAATGGATGATAGGCAAACAAGAAGTAAAAATCACTGTGACATTTGTAAAGAACAGGGTCATGATCGTCGCTGCTGTCCTAGGATACTTCAACATACTTCAACTTCAAGCAGTGAAAGAAATTAAAGACTCCAAAGATGTATTTTTAATATTATTTTATGTATTTATGTGGGATGTTTTATGTATTTATGTGAGATTGTAATTTTAATGTTGCTTTCTATCCGAGGATGAACTGTATTGTGTATTTAAGTTGTATTATATGATAATATTATGTTTAAAATATATTTTTCATAAAATGAATGGCTATCATATTTTTCATGCTCTAACATACTTGGGATAATATCATTATTTTAGATTCATTAGCATGCTATGGCTTACGATCCACGGTATCCAGGCCCTCGAGACACGAGTATTTTTACATTGTAGGAGCACCATCGGTCACAGACTATTTTAGATGACGGCGTAAGCATTCCAATTCTACTCTTATTATTAATATTTTTTTAAAATTATATACATCATCTAATTATTATATCTTATTGCAGGAGCCCAGACATCTTAGATTATGACGATCCGATGCTGACTTTTGGAGGACAGAGGATATCCTACTTAGAGTGGTGGATTATTTACGATATCTTGGATTCTATGGAGTGTATCGGATTGATCGCATACAGATGGACGTTGGTCTTATTACTGTCTTACTTGAGAGATGGCGTCCAGAGACACTCACATTTTATCTTTCATTCGGTGAGACGACCATCACATTACAGGATATCTGCATTCTTATCGGACTATCGGTTGATGGCGATCCAGTTACCAGAGTTGATCCCATGCTTACCATTTCGGAGTGATAAACTTTATGCTTGCGATTGTTAGGATTTGAGCCCGACGTTCAGTTTTTCGATCATTCACGACTCAGGATAGAGTATTTGGATGATCGTTATCGATATTTTCATATTGGAGATGATGCACAGAGGAGATGGTGCAGCAGTATGTCAGGGGTCAGGTGCTGCGATTACTAGGTGGTGTTCTATTACCTGATACTTCATCAAACAAGATAAAGTTGATGTTTTTGCCATTATTGGAGGATTTAGAGTTTGTTCGTAGGCTCAGTTGGGGCAGTGCAGTACTAGCTTACATGTACAGGACTATGTGCCGGGGTTCTTACGCTGACCAAAGCGTGATTGATGGTTATCTTATATTACTACAGGTATATGAATTAAAAATTTAATATTATAGTTTTGATTTGATATATCATGTATAATTTTTTTTTTAAAATTTGCAGATTTGGGTATGGAAGAAGATGCCGACTATTAGTTCATTACGGTGACAGTTGCTCGAGATGCCACCAGAGCAGCATGACCCTGATATTCCATTCAGACTAGACAGACCATTGGGATATAGGTATAAAAATATTGCTTCGTTTACTTGAAATTTAGTACTATTTTAAATTCAAAAAAAATTATTTAACATGAGTAAACTGTCAAGCAGATGGAACATTGCATTCAACGTTCATCATGTATCAACGAGAGTGGCACGGATTTATAGGTGCCAGCTGGATACATTAGTTGATTCACATAGATGGATAAATTTTATTTATTTACAAATATTTTTTTATAGTTTTCATAATCTATTCAAATTTTAGCTTACTAATTTTTTTTATTTTAACTCTATCAGTTTTTGTGGGAGCCATATACACATAAGATATTGGCTATATTGCCGTAGATATGTACAGTTGGACATGATATATGGACTGCTAGGGTGCCACTTATTTGTTTTGATGTGGTAGAGTGGCATCTTTCTAATCGTATCCTGCAGCAGTTTGGTCAGATTCAGGACATCTCAGAGCAGTTTGATACCGCCAGGGACTTCATCGTATTGATTGACGAAGGAGAGCTCGTATTGACTGACGTATCAGACATGCAGAGTACATCGATATTTGGGATGCACGTCGAGATCACATTGTTCATGGTGATCCCATTTTGAGAGGCCGTTCATATATCGAGGACTACATAGCTTAGTTTTTTAATATTACAGTGCGAGTCATTGGACAGCCTCGGTATGCAGTTTCCGAATACGAGGATGAGAGTTCTGCTGTGCGTCTTTTGGTAAGACTATGAAAATTATATTTTATATCAATATCTTTACTTCTAATAATTAAGATTGAAAATTAATTTATGTTGTTTGTGTTATATTTTTATTTTATATTTTACAGTATATTGCTAATTTTATTTTTATTATGTAGACTAATTCTATATCGGGTCATGTGTTGGACGCTCGTCGTGCTTTATCTACGACTGATGAGAACGAACGGATTCGGATACTACGTGAGATAGAGGGAACAAGTTTCGAAATATTGGTGGTGATTGGTGTTGACCCATATAGCTATGCGTCTTGGTATGGAGCAGCCGATGCATCAAATATGAGATATACACCGTCATCATATGTTTCACATTTGCCATCACCGCATATTCCGCAGATATCATCACTAGATGCTGCACAGATGCCACCACCTTTTGATCCACAGATGGCAGCACCTTCTTCTTCCTACATCTCCCAGATGACATCATCGGATACCAGTTGGCCACATGAGTATGACACTTTCTTTTCAGGCCCATCCGTGTATCCAGATAAGAGGGTCGAGGGGGTCGCTCAATCCATAGATGATCTGACTGCATCAGTTATTTTTGAGCAGCATGACCAGCAGACCTCCACTGATATAGGAGAGGAGCCATCACAGCAGATACAGGAGCAGAAGCAGCCACTGAGGATCTTCCTGAGAAGGTCCAAGCGACCACGGATACCACGACGTCTTTGTGGGACTTAGAATTTTTTAGATTTATACTTAATATTTTTGAAACTTTTATTATACTATTTTATGTATATTTGATATTTTTATTTTATTTTATATTATTAATTATTAATTTTATTTTATATTATTTAATTTTAAGTGATCGAATATTATGCTTTGTGGATATGGATGCACATACTCTCATGTGTCTCAGAACATTATGGGAGAAAAAGTTATGCTAAAAGGACTATAGAAATTATAACGCAAATAATAATAATATATAGGATAATTTAATTATATTTTTTTAAATATCTAAAAATAAGCTAAATCAGACAAATCGGTGGGGAACCATCAAAGTTCAAGCTGATTTTTCGATAAATGAGATGAATCGGATCGCACTAGTACATCTCGATTTGGTACGGACACAACAGCTACGTACGGTACAGTATGGACTAGTATAGATCGGTAAGCTTCCGATACATTATGGTGCTTTTACCAACTGCTCAGTGCGATACGGTTTGGGCTGCTGTAAGCCGGTACGGTGATGATACGGATTGATTTTTTATTTTTTTTCTTTTTTAAAATTTATTTGAATTAAAATTAAATTTTTATTTCATTTCTTCTTTTTTAATTAAAATTTATTTTAATTAAATAAAAAAATTATTTTTTAAAGTTTAGAATTATAATTTTATTTTTTCTAATTTTTTTTTATTTTTTATTTTTTTCTATTTTTAAAATTTAACATTTATGTTCAATTTTTATTTTTTTCTCATTTTTTCCCTTTTTTCACTTTTTTATGGCATTTTTTATTTTTTTATTTTTTGAATTTAAATTTAAATTTTTATTTTTTTATAATTTAAAATTTTAATTTTAATTTTTTTTCCATTTTTATCTTTTTTTCTATTTTTATGGCATTTTTTTAGGTATTTTTTTTCCTTTATTTGGATTATTTTTTAAAAAAAATTAATTTAAAATGGGGAAAGTAATTTGAAATGATATTTTTTATTTGAATTAAAATTAAAATTTTATTTTTTAAATTTAAAATTATAATTTTTATTTTTTTTCTAATTTTTTTTCTTTTTTATGATATTTTTTATTTTTTTTAATTTTTTAAGATATTTTTTTGGCATATTTTTTTATATTTTTTAAAAATTTAAAATTATAATTTTTATTTTTTTTCTCATTTTTTTATTTTTATTTTTTTATAGCATTTTTTTATTTTTTAAATTTTTTAAGATATTTTTTAGAATATTTTTTAAAAAAATTAATTTGAAATGGAGAAAGTAATTTGAAATGATATTTTTTATTTGAATTAAAATTAAAATTTTTATTTTTTTAATTTCAAAATTATAATTTTTATTTTTTATGATTCATAGAAATTAATTTTAAAAGGAAATTGTAATTTGAAATGATGATTTTTATTTGAATTAAAATTAAAATTTTTATTTTTTAAAAATTTAGAATTATAATTTTTATTTTATTTTTTTCTCTTTTTTTTTGCTGTTTTTTATTTTTTTTACACTAATTTTTTTAGATATTTTTTAAAAATAAATTTGAAATGGGGAAGTAATTTGAAATGATGTTTTTTATTTTAGTTAAAATTAAAATTTTTATTTTTTAAAAAATTTAAAATTATAATTTTTATTTTTTTATTTTTTTTTATTTTTTTTAAAAAATAAATAATTAAATTGTCATTTGAAATGGTGTTTTTGAAAATGCCATTTCAAATGGTGTTTTCAAAATCATCATTTGAAATGATGAGTTTATTTTTTTTTTTTCATCGTCCATATGGAAAAGGGATGGTAATGTGAACACTATAAAATATCATTTGGAATGATGTTTTATAAAATTTATATTAGTTTGATAAATAAATTAAAAATTATATTATTTTTATAAATAAATTTTTTTTAAATTATTTTGGTAAAGGACTCATCTCAGACTTCAAACGTATTTTGTTGGAGTTTGTGTCCTGCAACGAGCATTATTGCATCGAAGCTTGAAGCTTTTATGGAGCTAGGTTTTTTGGTCCTACTAAGTTTTACTCTTTTAGTGATCAGAGTACAAAGTTAAAAAAAAAAAAATCATTTGCTGGGACAGCATACTTGTGAGGATTTTTTCACTGAAAATTTTTTTAGATAGTATTTGAATATCTAAATTTTATTTTAAAATAAAAATATAATTTTTTAAAAAATAATTATTTTTTTTATTTTAGACTCTTATTTGACTGAAAATCTAGTATTTCAATCTTTATTTTAATATAATTAATACAGTATTATTTCTATGTCTAGATGGTGCTCATTAAAAATCTAGAATAAGCAATTCTACGATGGAGGATTGCCTGAAATTAAGGAGGATTAACCGAAATTACTAAATCATGATGTCCCACCACTATTCTTTTATCTGTTTGAAGAAATAAGATGGAATAAGCACTTATTCTATCCAGAATTTGGATATTCAAAAACTATCTTAAAGTTCTACTTTTCGTTTCAGAATTTCGCCAGAGTGTGAAATTTGGTTGAGGCATGGAGCATCTAATGGTCTTGCTACTCCATATTATTTTTTTTAAAAAAAGGAATGCATTTATTTTTCCAAAGCACCATAGTTTGGGTCCTCTGCTCTTTCTAGGAATGCTTTTTTTTTAAAAAAAAAGATAAAATGGAACGTGTCACGGAAGAAAATTTGTTTTGGAACACTAAAATACTTGACCTTAAGTAATGTTTGTCTCTCCCGCTTGATCACACCAGCCATTTTTTCCCCATACTGTGCTGTCTAGGAACTTTAGCGTAACAAATAGTGCATTCATTCACCATTTCCGGAGCATAAAATACCTCTGCTTGATAAACTACATTTATTGCCTTACATACACTGGGCTTGGTATCAAGTTCAAGTATCGTACTCTTCCTATACTGCTCCTGAATATTCAAGCAGTCTCTCAGAAATAACCCATCATTTGTTTTGAATTTTACAAAACAAATGAAGAATATTGTATGTGCTTGGCGATCATTAGAATTGTTTTTATTATGAATGAATTTGGATCGCTATAATGATCATTCAAGAATCCTTAAACTTGTGCATTCTGTACAAAAGAATATTCTTTTCTTGCAAAATCAAGATTAAATAGATATTTTATACAAAACCCACAAGACTAATTAAAATCACCCATGCAAAAACAACCAAATAGATAAATAAAATTGACATATTATTGCAAAAATACAATAAAATGATTTTGGGGGATTTTTTTAATTTTTACATTTTCGCTGTCTCGAAGGAAAAATTAAATGTGGAAACAAGCAATGTTATTCCACCTTGCCGGTCCATGTTTATGGTCGGCTTCGTGGAATTCGTGATAGAAAAAGAAGAACAAATCTCAGAAGGTCCATTCCTTCAATTATGCATGCGTGGTGAGACGGTCCCAGTCATGAACAATATTGCAGTATAGAAACAGTCCAAGGGGAGACTTTCGGTCCTCCGTCCGGGACCTCCCATGGCCACATTGTGCCAAACTCAAGACATCCCCCACGGATTTTTATCAAACACCTGAGTCAGTTTCTGAAAAGCCTTTTTGTCTTTGCTTCGGACGCAGCGTCTCATGAATAACTTGGCTTTCGAAAGCATGTTAGTTGTTGGAAGATGGGGAATGGTGACATGGGCTTGGTTTGAGTTATTAATGTTGCTGTCTTGGAACCCTGGAGCACCCAAATCAAATAAGACTCCAGCTTCATAAATCCATGAATTGTTGGGTCCATGATCCAGAGAATTTCCTAGAATCGTTGGAAGGTTTGTATTTGAGACAAATTACTTTAACATCACTGTGTCTTTCCTTCCTTTTTTTTGTTTGACAGAGGGAGGGGAAGAGAGTTGCACAGCCAAAAAGGAAAAAAAAAAATCTAGCATTAAAATTTTTACATAAAACATAGCATCTCCCCCTTTTGATTGCCTTTTTATTTTTTTTAAATCTTTATATATATATATATATATATATATATATATTTTGAGAATATACTTTTTGCTCTGAATGCTCTCTCTATCTTAAAATTTAGAAACAGTTTTAGTTGGAGCTGATCCATCTAAACTGGTCCAATCACAAATCAATTCGAAAAAGGACACCCTATCTCTTTTTTTCCTTCACTTTTTTTCTTTCTTCATATTTGACTTTATTCATTTGTATTAGTCTATCAATTTGATGATGGATCTGATATAATTAATAATTTTAAAAAAAAATTAACTTAATTTAATTATATCATATT
Source organism: Elaeis guineensis (assembly GCF_000442705.2). Classification (NCBI taxonomy): domain Eukaryota; kingdom Viridiplantae; phylum Streptophyta; class Magnoliopsida; order Arecales; family Arecaceae; genus Elaeis; species Elaeis guineensis. Next base: position 102,268,144 of record NC_025995.2, on the reverse strand, counting down.
TGGCTTTTCAAATGAGATGAGAATTGAGAAAGTATTTTGGATCACGGTGATACCATAAATTCGCCTCATGCACTTTCAGAGGTTGGTTTATGCTTTGGAAGAAGTAAACAAGCTCGTTATAGATTAGTCAATGTATGAGAAGGAGAAAACCGTACCCTCCAAAGACTACTTTATGTTTGAACGATGATAAGTTGCCAGTTGCCACATCCATCATTGCTTAATAAGTATTCAGCCTTTTTTTTTTACCAAAAAAAAAATATTCAGACTTTGAATTCAAGTCATTATCAAATCAAGCTATGTACCAAAATACGTGACAAACCACGTTTACATCAACGCTCGCATGATATTTCTGGCCAACTTGCACGTGTGGGCCCATCAATGAATGGCTGTTGATGCAGCATGCCGCCACGTGGACGGACGGATGATTTGGGGAGTCGTGGGGCTGCACGTGAGGGGCGCGAGCATCGATGGTCCGTTGTGGTTTGATATTAATGTCTCGTTGGAATTATTTGTCCGTGACCAAGGCGGCAAGTGACCGTTGGTTGTACGTACGATGTTGCCGTTGGCCCGCGCGCGGGGGAACGGCACCGACTGCACGGCCTCGCATTTATTATCCTCTCGTCGTCCCTCCCATTGGCCTTGTTCCATGGAGACATGATAGGTGATGGGATGGGAGAAAAGGTGGAGCCTTTGGGAAAATACTTTGGATTCCTCCTGCTTCCATGGAGGATTTCAACTGACTGAATTAAGGCGTGCATGCATCGATGACGTGGGGTTATCCGTGTGTTGCACCAAGAGGGAATCTAAGTATTTCATTAGGATGGGAAGCAGTTTTACAAACCCATGAGCATCTGTAGGTGGAGAATCAATAGGTTAAAGACATATGCATCAATATATCTATTGATAATTTGTTAGCGATTAACTTGCTGTTTAATAAAAGCTTTTCATCTCATTTTGTCTTTTGTTTCCATCAAATCCTGGGACCTTCATCTCATCATTTTTCTACCCTAACACCATATATGCTACTATTGAGATATTGCTCATAGGTTTAGTTGTGTTCAAGTTCCCAACCCAAGAAGTTTCGTTTTACTGCACCATTTTCTTTCATTCTTTTTTTAGATAGCAGTAGTCAAAATAATCATAGCCAAGGCATCGATCGGGGACATTTCTTTAAAACCGAAATTATCAGATGGTAGTTGATCACATATCAAGCTCTGGAACAGAGGAGAGTTTGATCAGTAAAAACAAAGGTTACCAGCTTCAAGCAACCGGCCGGGAAGCACAAGTTCTTCAGCTAGCGGCCACTTCACTGACATTTCTTTTCTTTTTTTTTTGGCTCAAATTATTTTGTTCTACCAATTGACATGTACCTTTTCGTGGCTCAATTTCTCTTGAAGGCTGACGTGATTGCTGGTTTTAAAAATGGTTACATGAATTTGGAAGATGGATTCATCCACGTTTTTGCTTCTCATGTCGATCAAGACCTCCTCCATGTTATCAATGAGATGGACATGAAATGACAATATAAGGCTGTATGATGCACGCATCCACTGCAAATAAATTTAACCAAAACAATATAATTGTCAAAGAGAACCTTTATCCGCAAAGACCTTACATAAAATTATTTGTTGTTAGCTTCTAAATCTAGTTGTCGTATTTGATTATAAACTTCCAATAAAGCTGTTTCTCGTGAAAAATCCCGATAAAGCTAACTCCATTGCAAAAAAAGCACCCCGCTGGATGGAACAAGCACCCTGGGGAACAGAGCTGTCGCTGAGGAATCCGTATCAAAAGGGAAAACATTTACAGGGGCTTTTTTGAAACCCTCTCTTTTCAAAACCCTGAAACGCTTTCACCGCTAAAGAAGCTGGGAAACCCCTGTTTTGAAACCCTCTCTTTTCAAACCATCGCCCTCGCGTGTGCTTCCCACACCCAGCCAAGCCGCCTCACATCCATTTCAAACCAAAACCATACAAAACGAACGCTAAAAAGGCTATGCCTTGTACTCACATTAAAGTGAGTATACTCGTATTCTTTTTCTAGCCTCCTTTTTTGTGTATTTATATTTATACGCTTCTTTAAAGTACCACTACAACTAGGGCCTACGGCTACAAGGATTTCTTATCCGAAATAAGAGAAAGAAACTAAGAAAGGATAAAAAGAAATGGATCTGGTGACCGCTGTGCTAGAATCGGGAAACCGCCTCAGCGAGCTTGCCGAACTTGACGGCGATCTCCGGCGGGAGCTTTAAAGGCGGGCGCTGCAGCCGTCTATCCGGACGGAAGTCGAGGCCGAGCGCGTCGGTAATCTCCTCGGAGGTCCACCCGGCCCTGCGGAGCGAGTCGGAGCAGCGGTCCGCCTTAAGGAGGAGGGCGTCGAGAACCGCCTGGCTGTCGAGGACGACGGAGGCGGCGCCGTCGAGGAGGCCGGACGCCGTCACCTCGACCATCTCCGCTGCCTCTGACTCACCCCACCCGCCGTCGATCAGGACCGATTTGATCATGTCCAGGTAGGTACCGACCCATGCCGGAAGACTCCTGGCGGGGGCCCGGATCTCCAAGAAACGCTCCGGATCGGAGGTGGAGGAGGCGGAGGAGCTCCGGCGGCGGCGGTCGGAGGCGGCGGCGTCGCTCCAGAACTCGATCCAGCGGGGGGCCTTGCCGGCGATGGAGTCGAGGCTGCGGCGGGAGGCGGAGGGGGGGAGGGAAAGGCGAATGGGCTTGTCGGCGGCGACCGAGGCGGAGCGCTGGCGCCGGAGGAAGAGATCGGGAGGGGGGGAAGGGGAGTGGAAGGCGGATTCGCGGCGGAAGAAGTCGGCAAGGTCGAAGCCGCAGCAGGAGATGCGGGCCTCGTCGACGAGGAAGACGGGGTTTCCGGCGAGAGTGGGGTGGCAGGGGATGTAGCTGCGGCCGAAGAGGGGGATGAGGAGGGGGGCGCGGCGTAAGGCGGAGCGGGCGAGGCGGAGGGCGCGCTCGGGGTCGGCGGGGCGGGGGCCCCAGGAGCGGGGCCAGAAGGCGTGGCGGGCGATCTGGGTGGAGATGGCAGCGACAGGGAGATCAAGTGTGGCATGGAGGCGATGGCGGGAGCGCCAGTCCGGGAAGCCAGGGGCGGCGGGGAGGCCGAGGGAGAGGACGGCGCGGAGGTCTGGGGGGAAGGCGAAGCAGAACTCGGCCTCGGCGCGGGCGAACTCGGCGTCGGAGAGGCCAGGGTGGAGGGGGACGCCGGAGGAGCGGAGGTGGGAGATGAGGGCCTCGGCGAGGGGGGAGAAGGAGAGGAGACCGTTGCGGGAGGAGGAGGGGGCGGAGGCGGTGGCGGCGCGAGTGCAGAGACGGCGGAGGCCGGCGGTGTGGGCCGGGGTCAGGGCCGCCATCCGCCAGTCCACGTCGACCATGGCGGCGGCAGGAAACAGGGAGGAGAGAGACGGTCTGGTTTAATCCCCGGGGAGAGCAGGCTTGGAACTGTGCCTGTACATACATATACCAGGGGGAGGGGGGAAGCGCGTAGAAGATTGGGGGCCCCAGTCGAAGATCTTCTTAATCAGATTTTTTTTACAATAATACCCTTAAACGTTGGAAGAATGGAACTAGAGATGGCGATGGTATTTTGTTCGTTTATTAGACGATGGAGGGGTACTTTTGGATTGTTGACCCTTCTATTTTTTTTTTTTTTTTTGGAGCATTGCCGTTGTAACGGTCTGGAAACCGGGTCCCACGTCAGTTGGACGGTGGTGTTGAGGGGACTGCGAAAAAGGCAGACTCGGCAACGGATGAACCGTCTCTTTTTTTAAATGTAAAGTAAGTTACAACTTTAATCTTGCTTTAGTTCCAAACTTATATTTAATAACATTTAAATCACCTCTACATCATCACTGACCATGTACGTATTTTGTAGCCATCATCTTTACCTTTCCGCCGGGCACCATTTTTGCTTGCCAAAATTCGAGCTGGAGGGAATGATCGAGCCGGACAACTGGCTGGTCAATACTTTGATAGAAAAGTCTACTTGGTATCTGATCTGAACATAAAAAGGAAACGCCGGAGATTCTCGGAGTTTGTGGGGACCCTCTAATTAATGTCTAAAGGAAAACAGTGGAGATATGAGAAAACAATAGTGATAGAGCGATAATAAGAATAAGTGTATCTAAAGATCCTCCAAGTGTCATTTATATAGGATAAGGATCGGTATCCATGACCGAGTAAGGTGGACGGTGGACGTATGTCTTAGCTGCTCAACAACCGTCCGTGCATTCTATTACATTACACACACTGTGGATCCTAAGCGCATGTACCGTGCGATCATGGGTCAAGCTGTAACGCTGAGGGCCGGTTCTCATATTTTTTTAGATCCGAGGTCAAATGAAAAAAATGAGACTTATTTTTATTAAAAATTAATATATTTTAAAAATGAAACCAAGCCATGTCCCCCTCTGCTGGTCTTCTCATCAAAATCTTTGTTACAGAGCGACATCGGGCCAACATGCCATGCTTTCTTTTAGTGAGCTTCTTATAGTGGTCGGCGAAATCCGTCTCGAATTCGTAAAAACTGTTGACTAGCACGTTGGAATAGCCCATTTCAACCTCACCTAGCTGATGAAAAATGTCACTCAAGAAAGAGCTGACCGTGGATAAATCTGAAATCTGCGACCGTTTCAATTCGATGCGATATGGAAGGCCCACGACGACAACGGTCTCGAGATCGTCGGGCAAGCTCTCAAGAGGGAGATTTGGGCGATGCATGCTATGGTTGATACAGAGGGTAAGGAAGCTCATGCCATAGAAGAAAAGCAGCGATATACCGAAGTCTTTTACGAGGCTGACAGTCCACAGGTAAAACATATCAACGATGACGTAGTCAGGACAGCACTCTTTGAGAACTTGTTCGAACGGTTGGCGTAGGCTGACAAGAGAGTCGAGAAAGTTTTGTTGGGCCGTTTGTGTCGAGAGGTAGGATATGTTTTCACCATCAACAGAGAAAATATTTGGCAGTTTTGAAAAAATAAAATGAAAAATTAATGATTTTTTTTTTTTTCTATTTATGCTATGGGAGGTGAGAGTCTCACGTGGGGCATCCTGCTCGACCTGCCCCAAGGCCAGCCCCGGTAACGTTCACTCGATGGAAGGGCTTTAAGTGGTTTTATGGCACCTTAATAAAGACCGTGTCGCGAGCTTTTGCTGGGCGCCTTGATTAGGTCGGCAACGATCAGATCCAAAGCATATCTGATACAAAAATAACTCCTCCATAATGTGATGTCATGTAGATATATTGCTGGATCACATGAAACAACAAAACTGTAAAGCAAAACTGAACTCTAAAGCGTAGTATTAACTGTCCTAGGCTGGGATCCATGAGGCTCTGGATTGTTCATCTCCAATTTCACATGCACGACACATACCAAAATCTAGTGGCCTCTATTCTAATATAAGTATACAATACTTTCTCATTCTAATGCTTGTTTAATATTTTAGTAGTAACCCGCGGGTATACTAACTAGATCTCAAGTTCTGCTTCGAAGCCTTCTCCCAAGACGTATCACCCAGCTAAATCACTGGACGTCCTGCTACAAGAGCAAGCAAAAACTAGAGGACTCCGAGATGCTGCCAGTGCTGCCAGGAAAAGAGCAAGGCTGAACTTTGCAAGTCACGCTGGGCATTACTTTGGCATTAATGTCAAGAACCACGGATCGTGGTCAAATCAGTGCGTGGGTTGGGGCAGAGAGGGGCCACTAAACTCCCAACCATTGTACTTCATATGTACATACTACACCTTTATAAATAGCTCGCACATCAATAAAGCCGGCCGGGTGGTCAAGCCTCCTATTTTCACCAAAAAAAAAAAAAGAAAATTCAATAGATATGTTTGGTCAAAATAGGAAAACTTTTGGGTTTGAAAGTTGAAACTCTGCTGAGCTTCTCTAACCTAGAGGTAAAATCTGTAATTGGCACAAAGGAAATATCATTATGCTTGAAGCAAAAAATGATGGTAGATAAAATTCCTAAAGCAACAGATAGATAATATTTAGCATGGACGAAACCTGAGCATGAATCAAGACAAACAAGAAAAAATAGATAATCACCAGGAAGTCAATCCATTTCTCTAATATTTTTATGCCCATTTATAAAAATTACCATCAACACTAACCCCTTCTTTTTATCACATTTCACGAATATTTTACTACATTTGATAAAACGAATCAAATCCATTCCTAAGCAATTGTTTTCAATAATTCATTGAAAAGTAACATATATATATTTTTTTTTATGTTTTAAATTTATCAACAATGATGCTAGTAGTTTTGGAGCCCTACCACACTCTTAGCTCATGATTGTGAGAGAATGGGGCCAATGAGATTCCCACTTGCATTAATCCATGAAGGTAGGAGGTGGAGTCTATTCTTGAATTTAGTTTACAGGCTTGGATGCTTCAAATAGCAAATTCAGCATCTTGATTTAACATCCTCGTCCTGATGTAAGCTGTGTTTTATTATAAACTTAGAGCATGATGAGTTACACGAGGTAGACATATAGATATGTATAAAGAGAGAAGCAGAGTTGATCCTGAGCTTTAATTATCTGGATATGAGATTTTGTGTGCGTAACAGCATTCATGGCAAATTCCTTGCATGATGGCCGTGATATCACGCTGACAATATAAAAGTGATACTGGGACCAAGCGGCTATTTGCGGAAATTAAGGAAGCTCATGTGCCGTGGGCTTGTAAAATTGAATTCTTTATGGCATAAAAGCCTTGATCAAACTAAAAGTTGAGTGTTGGACCCTCTATTATTACTTAATCCTCCTACTTAGCATGCTCATGCGCTAAGCCAAGAACATTGGCGAACTCCTCGATCCATGGCCTCAACAACATATAATTTAAAAACCCCCAAAGATGAGGTATCCATCTCTCAAATAGTTAGATTAATCACCTAGTACAAAGTGGATGGGCTATAAAGCCTAGAAAAGGTTGGATAGGGGGGACACAATTATTACATTATCATTATAGATTATAGAGCACTAGAGTATGGATATGAATGGATTAGTGAGGAAAGCAAGTGTGTTGATGTTGAAATTTGAATGGAAATTTAGGTAAGTTGGGCTATAAAGATGGAGCATTGAAGCGAACCACGTTTGCTTTGTGTGAGATAAGAGAAGTCAAAAGCGGGTGCCAAGTTTGCTTTCTGGGTGGCTGATTAATTGCAAAGTGGCTTGTTCCCGTGCGCAAGTGAGCTTTTAGGGAAGCAATAAATGAAGTGGAGCTATGCCTTGTAGTGGAGGAAAACCTTTTCTCTGATTTGAGGATATCTCAGGCTTAGAACAATCAAGTAGGGCATGATTCATAGTTCACCTGTCATCAAAAAGGGGCAGGCCAGCCATCCATTTGGTCCCACTAGTAGGATGGTGGCATTGTTTCAGAAAGTGTCATGGTTGCAAGGGGTCAATCCTCCTATCCATCAACAAGTACTCATTTTTTCTGCATCTCCCCCTTTGTGTAGCGGTATCAGATAATATATTACAGAGCTTCCAGAGAAGATAAAACATTCTCTTTGGTTGCCACCATTTCAGCTATACGATCATCACACTTTCCTTCTGATTTTTTTCAGCCTCTTGATGCTTGAAGACTGGGAGATATCAGCCACCTCTGTGGGGTGATGGATATCATGATGAAATAAGATTTCAGTTCACAGTTGAATAGCAAAAAAGCTACCAAAAAAAAAAAAAAAAAAAAAACTGTGATATTCTGAAATACAAAGTGCGAAAAATGTTAAACATATTTTCAGGTACCGACTTTAATGTGTATCAAAAACTTACTCATAGTAAAAGAATATACAGAAGATTTCATATCTACATTAGTGCCATACAGGACAAATATCTGAGGTAATATCAGTTTATATTCTATAAGAAAGGATCTCAGCCATTGCACATACACCATTTCCTTGCGTCAATATTGACACAAATCAATACCCTTAAAAAGTAATCACACCCTTAATCGTCCACCATCGAAAGTGCTTATTTTTACAGACAAAAAAAAAAAAAAATATTTATGGAAGATAAGAATTTCATAAATATAGCCATACTATTATAAATAAGGGTGACAACTGAATCGAATCATAAATGAATCGGATCAATACAGATTGAGTCAGAAAATCGTTAATCCAAATCTGACATATTTATTAAACGTGTCAAAAATTCAAATCTGTATCTATTTTATTTATTAAACAAATAATCCGATCCGATACGTTTAATCTGTTCATTAAATAAATTAAATTAAATTAAATAAATTAAATTAAATGGATCAAAAACAGATTAAACATATTTTAAATAAATTAAACGAATCTCAAATAAATTAAATAAGTTAAACAGATTGGATTAAATAAGTTACAAATAGATTAAACAGATTAAATAAATTACCTAACTCAACTCAATCTGAATATTAAATAAATTAAATGAATCAAATATTTAAAATTTAAATTTAATTTAATTATTAAATAAATTAAATGAATCAATCTATTTATGATCTAAATCTGTTTAGTTTAAATCCAAATTTGTTTATTATAGATCGAACACAAATAGAATTGACTGATCGAATCATATTTTACCGACCTTAATTATAAAAGCACGGTGACTTATCATTGCCGCAAAGGGTATCATTGAGTTGCTCCATCCATTCTTTCTCCGAGTCCCAATGAACAATACACTTGAAAAAATTGGACCTGCCTATCTCAAGATTCACCAATATGGAAGGCAACTTGCATAAGAGCTAGACCAACAATGATTTCAGGCACATGCATTCATGCAAGGCTGGATCAAGATTTTCACTTGTACAACATCAAGCATTAACCGGACATTAACCAAAGAAATGACGCTGGTAGCACCAAGTATCTCTACCGCTGCAGTACAACAACATCATCTCCACCCATCTACCGCAGGAATTAGCATTTCTTAAAATATTTTATGACCTACGAATTTATTTTAGAACATATGCCACGTTTCCTGAACGGAAAAGATCCATCTGTTAATGTATTAATCATTTGCAGCGTTTATCTGCATTCTACTGGAAAGATTTTGATGATTGCCAAAAGAAAAAGGTCTTAAAAATACAGGTATTTATAACAGAACAGATTTTAAAGATTCCCTCAAAAGGAGTGTCCAAGAATGACGCACGGTTTCATGCAGAGAACCTCTTGCCTACATATTCCTTACTCAAAACATGATCAATACTAACACTGAAGAACAAGGGCAGTGAATGTTAATCAGGCACTACAGCAAGCAACAAGCAGAATAAAAAGTGAAATGACCAGAAAACATGACATCTGGCAAAACTTCTACACGTTCTAAAAAGTCAAAGACATAAGGAATGAATTCACATACAGCCCAGAATCCTAATATCACTAGCTTACAAAACTATCAGAATCCACTTAGCTTAATCAAAATGCTTCAGTATCTGGACCTACTTCGTAACCTGCAACAGCAGAATCTCCTTAAGAACCTAAGTTCATAAAAATCTGGCATGGGTATAACAATCAGCTCAAGATATCAGAATACCCTAGAGATGTGTTTACCTTGGCGAACGTGATCGGGAGAGAGAACGGGAATGCGATCTGGAGTAGTACCGATGAGGGCTCCTGCTCCTGCTCCTGCTGCGGCTTCTACCATGCTGTCGTCTTCTGTCAGCAAACACACGTGAATTAATCATCACCGACCTATATAACAGGAAACTTTGATATAGACAGAAAAACATATCACCTATCTTAGAGCTGGCACTAGAAAGGCATCAAAAGAGCTCCAAACTTACAGAAGATTTAGCTTTAAATATCACAGAGTTCATTCAATATAACTGATGTTCCTATTCAAACTGCTGGCCATGGACCACAAGGATCAGATACAGTCAGAAACCTAACATATATTGTTAAGACTCTATTTTTGGACTGCCGGGAGAACCTGATTTTGATATATTCTGAATGCTTTTCAACCTACGATAGAAGAAATTTGTTCTCTCTTCATCTGGTTTGTAGAATGAATAGTCTCACTGATGCATCAGGATCCAAGATGGAAATTTGGAGGCAGATTGGTTGGTGAATGGAGAATGCTGTCAGGGAACAGAACTTGGGAAAGCTTATTTTTGAGCTTTGTATCCGGATACGAGTCTCATACACACACATGCAAGCAGATCAGACGACCCCCCCACCCAAAATGGAAAAGATACGGCTCAATTACTTCATCATCAAGGCTGCATAGTTCATGGATATGATCAGCCTGCCCCACCAAAACACATCATGCACAACATGGATAAAGCCACCTTGCAATCAGAATTGGTTGATTATTTAGTAAAATGAACTGACCTAATTGTTTATCCAAGTAATAACACCAAAATTGAAGCAGCTCCCAATTATTTCTAAATGAAGATCACTTAAAATTAGTACAAGAGAAGCGAAACTTATTGAAGAATTAAGTAAAAGAATGTGATAAGGAGCTCATCACAAGTAGCTGCTATGAAACTGGTTAAATATTAAAAAGTAATCTCCACACATAACTCACTTTCATCAAACACTTCATGACTTTTATCATACTATAACCAACTCGAAATCCAGTTACACTTGGTTTAAACGAGTCCTGCTTGGGAATGAGATGTCATACATCAAATATAAACACCTCATTGGCAAACTTCATAATAAAGAGACTGAAGAACCAATTTTCAAATTTTGCACGTTACAGAAGCTCAAAGTACTAATCAGTGAAAACCTACTTCCTATTACAACCTATACAGGAGTATACTGAGCATTCAGGTTGAACAAGAAGTTTGAGCAAAACCTGACCTAACATATTTTCACCATAATTAAATCATGTTTACTTTTGCCATTTGACTGCCATGGCTTTGACAGCTACTACTGATCATTGATATCAGGACATTTGACAACAAATTCCTAAATCATGTTGCTTTTTAATGCATTGACTGCTAAAGTAACGAATTCCCACAGATCAGTTAAAACAGGACATGCATGTCTGCCTTGGCTTCTAAAACATTGCAGCTCTAGTGCTTGTCTGCCACTGATCTGAAAGTCAATGTGGAGAAATCGATGAGAGCCACCTTAGGTATATAATTGCTCCCCCCATAATCAATAAAAGAAGTTACCAAGGCTAAAGGCTGAGAATTCCAATACACACGTAATGTCTAGCACGGGATGCATAAGTGGTGGCCAAGTATTTGCCCTGGCATTTGCAGTAACTCTAGCATAGCGAGCTTATCAAAGAAACTAGACTGACTCGATCTCTGCTCACTATAGAGCGACTGTCAGCACAACAAAAGAAAAACCCTCATGGTATTGACAAAAGAACAACACCAACTTTTCATAATATTCATGTTGAGGTTCAAGTATGAAGCACCTTACCTCCAACAATATGTAACCACTCATGGTAACTGACCTATGAAATGGCAATTTAACAATATCATATGGTATATTCCAGCATCTTCCAAGCCTGCTGTATAGATGGTAATAATAGATTTGCCGATCAAGGACAATGACCTCATGCCATATATTGCTGATCTATGTGGATTTCTTTTCAAAATCACCATAAAGAAAAACTGCAGCGACATTTATTTATTGAATAATCAGCTTGTGGATGACATCAGAAACCATGATAACACTATTGCCATAAAGGTCTAGGGCACCTTGAAAAGGATCCAACACAAAATACTTTCGACCAAAGAACAACCAACTCTTGAAATCCAGGCATATAAGAACCTCATCGTTCACTAGCAGTTGAATAGCAGTGCTTGTGTAGACTAAGATTTCAGTCCTGGTGGACCAACTCCTTAGGTTTGACTATATCCCAGCAATCTCCTTAATAACATATTCAAGTTGGACAGAAAGCTGATATATTAGGCAGCTTAATGGACATGTTGTCCAGAATGCTTTTAAAATAATCAATAACACTATTAATAAACTTAAATCATGGTACGTGACATTAGAAAGAATTAGTATATTCAGACCAACCAAACCAAAACATAGTTTATATGAAGATTTTTTTTTTTTTTTGTGGAAATGAAATAAAAACTAGACCGCAAACAAAGAATCATCATCAGCTAGTAACCTTGTGAAACATTTAACACAAATGTATAGGAAGCTAAATGGAGAATAGGTGAAATTTTGAGCAATTATATAACAGGATGAATAAGGGTGACACTTGGCATAACAGTAAGGTTGCTCCATTACGACTTCTAGAGCTCATGGGTTTAAAACATGATAATAGTCTCTCTGCACACAGGGTAAGGCTGTGTACATCTGACTACCCTAGATGCCAGAATAGCAGGAGCCTCATGAACTGCCCTTTACGTAATAAGATGAACATTATTCCTATAAGAATTTGCATGGATAGCACCTACAGGTAATCTTCGACAAAACTGACATTATTGAATATTAAGTCAACAAGGTGCTAATCCATGCAATAAGCACAAAGCATGCCAAGGTACATAAGTGATAAAAGTATAGAACCATGAAGCACAGCATGGACTTCAATTAGGTTGGAAATCAGATGCTGCACCAATGGCGGGCAAAATGATAGATAACTAATTAAAATGACATGTTTATTTACAGCTTTAACTCGTCTGAAAAATATTGAAATAGAGGAGACCTGAAACAAATATGGATGGTAGTCGAGAGATAGGGCTCAAAGAATATTCATTTTAACCAATTAAATTCAACTATTATCTGGTGAGATAAAAATCATAAAAGCAAAAAATGAGGTGATAGCCACATGGTTAACAACCCACATTGTTAGTAGAAATATTTTTTGCAACTTACAGACAGAAAGTAACACTAACCTCTATGATATCTAAAGATCTTTTGTTGAATGTTAGATTCATCAGTCTCACAATGAAATTTCCATATAACAAGCTCACTGAGAAATAGAACAGAAGGAAATGATCCAGTTTTACTGGGAAATGTACCTTGTTGGAGAACGACTCCGGCTTCTGCTACGGCTATGATACCTGTAGCGACTTATTCTACTTGTTTCTGCAAGTTTTTCCTGCCTCTGGCGTTCCTGCTCCCGCTTCTTTGCCATCTCCGCAGCAGTATCTTTTCGAACTGTAGGGTATAATCGTCAATAGCCACATGCCAGAATCAATTGCACAGCTAAGACTCTCAAGGATTTCATAATCAATTATAGCCCATAAAATATGCTTTCCACAGAATCACGACTTTATAATTACATGTAGCCCATAACATATGCTTTCATTGTTAAGAGAATCATTTGTTGCTGCTGGCTCAGACAGGTCAGAAACCTTACTTTGTTTATTCAGTTGTTTACTCATTATCCTTTTCAGTCGTTCTTGAGGAGTTTCTTTCTTTTCACCTTGTTGAGTTTTTGAAGGACCCCCAGTAGCAGTCTTGCTTAGTTTTGCTATTGCTGATGATGATGTGCTGGCGCTCAAAAATAAGAACTTGCAAAGTCAGAAATTCAAAGAGCACTTATGCTATCAATATAAATCCTAACTCAACAAAATAGTAAAACATCTTACTATTAGAATAATGGTCCTGTATATATTAAAAACCATTAGAAATATAGCTCGTAGCTCAAATTCCACCGGTCATTGTTCCCATCTGAGCCAAAGCCCAGCCAAGTGCCAAAGTTGAATGGGGGGCCCAAAATTAAGAAATCATTCTAGCATGTAAGAGTTCTACAAGGACAGATTTAAGGTTTCATTGGTAGTTCAGGTAAAGGAAGACTTCAACTTACACCCACCATAACCTGTGCCCACTGCAACAATACAGCTAGAAAGAAACACGTAGTTGATCTACCTGACGGATGGTTTCAACAATCTGGTAGTCTTTTCCCGTTCAAGGGATAGAGCAGATGCAGGATCAACATGAAGTGCCTCAAGAATTTGACCACCTGATTGCCTGCAAACATGCGATAAACATTAGAGATACCCAAAGTACTGATTTGAAACCTTCTAACGAGGCATGGGAAGTGACTGTTTAGATCTATTTTACAAAAGATCTGCAACCGTGCGTTGAAGAAGGCAACTAGATGATCCCAAAGAGCTCATACAGCTCCAAGTCTAACCTACCCAACCCTATCCTAAGCCCTCTCTCCAAACCATGCTGTCAGACCGGGGCTTCACCCACCCCCAGACCCCATATATTCAGCTTTAGGAAACCAGAAAGACCACCAGAATAAGCTGCAGCAGAGAAAACATTGTCCAATCTATCTTTGCAAGAATTAAAGGTCGAGTGCCCCGACCGGTTCAGTAGATCAGCTTGCAATGGAGATGATGGTGGGGAGATTCCTTCCACTTTTTGGTCATCCATGTCAGTTGAACCTCCAAATTCTGTAATATACTCAATTTTGGGCGGCTTTGGCTTGCTCCGATGTCCACTATCAGCATGAGAACTGCGATCATGCCGTCTTGAATGAGAAGGCGAATGTGATTGTGACCTGGATCTTGACCTGTCAAAAGAAATGGTAGAGTTGAAAATAAAAGGTAGCACTCAAAAAATATACCTCAAAAATAATAAACAATAGCATCTTAAATAATTGTTGCATACATTCTGGAGCGAGGATAAGCTTCATATGTGGGACTTCGCCGTGGCTCCCTGAATCATGGATGTTTCCCATCGGCATAATTAGCAATGACAGCACACAACAATCAATATATGAAACATAGATATTGAAAATGACCTCAACATTTAATTGTCACAAAATTCTAGAATTCTGTCTGACTTTCACCTGTAGGGATCATGATGGGTTGCTCTTCCAATTGAACGTGCCGCTTCCCTCTCTCTTTCCCTTTCAATCTGAGAAGCTTTCCTTCTTTCCTTGCGACTCAATTTTTTCTGAGAAATTTAGGAACGTAAGCAACAATGGTAAGCACATCTGCAACAAAGCAACTCAAAAGATCTTTACATCTGCTAACAAACTTACAATTGCCGGATCCCCTCTAATTACTTCTTTCTGTCGTTTCTCTTCCTCCTTGGCTTTTTTATCCATGTAAACTAGCCAGTTATATCTTTTGACACCATATTCTTTTGCAATCTTTTCCATTCCTTCATCATTGCTATCATCACTACTGAAGTCTTTCTCATCATCATCATCTTCATCATCTTCATCCTCATCATCACTGTCCAGATGATGGGATTCTTCATTACCATCCCCTTTGTAGGAGAACCCCACCTGCGAGTATGAACCTTTGCTTGCTGGAGCTTGTGATGAATGTGGTCTGTGTGGAATAAACTAAATTATTATAACATACAAAAGAAAGAGTTGGGGCAATGTGCATAGCACAGCAAATTAACTAGATACAAAGAACACGTTCATATTTTTAGAAGACATGAAATTACATCTTTTGAAGATAATGATAAAAGCTATACCCTCTACCAAGTTTTTTGAATGCTAATGAGAAAGGCAGTAAGCTCAAAAATAAAGGTATACACTGAACATGTATGGTACTCCAACTAAAGTATGTTGCCATATTTGCTGCAAAGATGCAGATTTAGACACAAAATTAAATTGGATTTTATGTTGCTGTCCCTGCATATGGTGTTGAAACATTCAAATTTATGTGATCATACAGGAAAGAAATCACATGGTATTGGCAGTAAATCAGTTGCGGGGACCAATGTATAAGAAATCGTGACTCTTATGCAAAGTAGCACACATCCTTTGGTATACATCCTATGATTTGTGTGTGCACCTATTATAAAAGAAAGCCATTCTCACCTACAACATGAATGCTTAAGTAACTTAAAGAATCTTTGGTCCACTGCAATTAGTGGAGGTAAGTACATGAAACATATCTAAACCATTCCCAAAATGAAATATGTTCCGAGTCTGACTATGCAAATGCTGCTGGTTATAGCAAGTTTTAAGGCACCAAGCAGCATATCCCAAGACAGTAGAAAAATACTGCATGCTAAATACTATTTTTAGTTAGAGAATTCGGCCTGAATTAGCAGCATGACCGACAAGCTCAAATATATTGTGCATAAGTTTTATTATGGATGCAATCGAGCCAAGTCAAGTGAAGTAGCTAGCGGCTTGATCTTGACTCGATTCAAAGTACATGGGATCGAAACTCAAGTCAAGATTAACCGAGCCTTAATATCCAAGGTTGAACAAGACTCAATCAAAAAAAAAAAAAAATCGAGACCAACTCGACTCCAAGCCATACTCGAGCTCAAATTCGAGCCTTTGTCATAATTAAAAAATATGATTGAAAAATATAACATAATATTATATTTTAAATATTAAATTAATAGTATATATTATAAATATAATATAATATTATTGTGAGAGAGTGTGTGTGTGTGTGTTCAACTAGGCTCGTAAGACTTTGAGCAGAGTATTTTGCTACTCGAACTCAACTCAAAAAATTGTTCGAGCTACTGGAGCTCAGAAACAATTGAGCTTGAACCCGAGTCAAGCACAAGCAACTCATGAGTTACTTAGCTCATTTGCACCTCTAGGTTTTATGCACATAGAACCCCAAGTTCGAAAAATATTTAATTTTTGAATTAGGAATTCAAGAATTCTCACTCATAAGAGATTGAAGGTATAAAAGTTCTCTATCATATCAAAATCTTCAAGAGAAAGAAGTCATCCGTACCTCTCCAAAGCAAAGGGAACAACAGCCTTTGCCTCCAATTCTTGGTGAACATGTTGCAAACCTTCCTCATCAGTAACTGTAGATAGATATTATTTTGCACATGAACAGAGTTTAGATAATTTAGTACTGTTATGTAATTAGACAAAAAAAAAAAAGAACAGTCTTGACAATGAGAAAATTTAAGCATCACCCGCAGATATTGGAATTAGATGGGAAAATTAAAATTCCTAAAGCACTAATATCAATTTTTTTTGAAAAAAAATCAAGAACTACCGACATCCTCTACGCCGATGCTTAATTAAATCCCGGTAACGCTCAAAATTAACAAACTCTTCTAACTCTTCTTCTTCCTCGGTCTTCTCTTGAACTCGAAAAGGCCTAGAACTAGAGTCTCGAATGAAATCAAGCAAAGCACGACCATCAAATCTGCCCACCAATGTAGCGAATTAGGTCAGAGCTATCATGATTTATGAAAAGGTTAAAAGGTTAAAAGATATACCTGTCAATCAAAATATCCTGCTTTCCATTCCATGGTATCCTGTAATAGAAACCAAAATACACTTATTAACACAATACATTCATGTGAAAATGATGGCACTCAGACATCATGAAAGAATGAGGTACTGCTGATGTTAAAGCTACTTGTTATACAACTTCTATGCCAGGGGTAAATTACTCAAACTCATTATATTTCAGTCAAAATTTGATAATGTAACAACAATTCTTCCCCCATGTATGACATAAAAACTACACAAATAATCCTCTCTAGGTTTTCTAAATTCCAACAAAATTAAGATATTTAAGAAACTTTCTTATAATAAATGTTTTGGGCTGTCATCCATGCAATGAGAGCACCAATGAGAGCACCATATTCATCAATTGAATGTCTTCATTTGGTCAGATTCATATTCTTTTTTTGTCATTGCCATTCTTCTTTTTCTGAATTTTCTTTTTCTTCTGCTACTGCCTCTGAATGACCACCACCCTTTCCTGTATTATGTCTTTTTTTTTTTTTCTCTTTTTTCTGCAGCTGCCACCTCTTCTTCGCTCCACCAGGTTTCCCTTTCACTTTGTTTCCCCTCTGTTCTTCTTGCTGGTTGCCTTTTTCTTCCTCCTGTGTCCTTTTCTTCTCCTGCTTGCTGGCTGCTGGCCTGGGTGCTGCAGGCTCCTAAGTCTGCAACCTTCTTCTTATTGTTCCTCCTCCTCTTTTTCTTGCTGGCAGTAGCCCCCCAGCCTGGCCTGTTTACTACTGTGGTGGCATCAGTGCTGGTGCTGCTGCCTTCTTCTTTATGTTATTCTGCATTCTTCTTATTCTTATTCTTATAGAGCAGCATAGAAATGCATATCTTATGACTTGAAGACTTAACTCCTTAAGCATCTGCTTGGGTATTGGCCTGGAACATAAGGGATCCAACCAACTGGTCCTCTTTGGTGTTTTCACACCCTCATATGCGAGTGTCTTATACATGCATTCACAAACTAGACGCTACCAAATACCAATTAAGAAAATGATAAGATAGAAATTACTTGGGATAGAGACACTTGGCGAGACAGGATTTTTTTTTTTTTTTTTTTTTGACATGAGAATGCAGAAAGTATAAACAAAATGCCACATGTGGCATTCAGAGCTTGGATTGAATTCAAAAAATGAATGAATTTTTCTTTCTTTAAAGTTACAGAAAATTTGTGGTGAATGATACAATTCTATACTTAGGAACACAAGAACCTTGAAAGGATTTGATAAATGGATCCTGATCAACAAATGCCACTCAAATCAACCTCGATGTGGTATGTCATGTGTGTTATGAATCAAAGCTTGATGACAAGCAATACTCTTTTGCTAAAGATGTTGTTAAGGCATGGTGGAATAAGAGTGTCGTCAATGAGACTAACATGATCTGTTGCCTTATGAATCGACAAATTCTTTATCTCAGTGGGTCATACAGAAATAATTAACAGCTCTGCGCAAGTCCTTGCCTGCCCTGTCAAAACTTAATCACACATTGAAGCGAGATTGAATCATCATCATCTTCTGAAAGTGGTCTTTTATTTTCTTTTTCCCTGTTGTCTGGAGTAGGATAGCGTTATTTGCATTTTGTTTGAGATTACTGAGACAATCAAAACAAATTTAAGAATGAGTGTTTTTTCTTCCTTTGCCCTTTAATTCAACATGAAATAAATTAACAGAGTGGTACAATCTAGAAAGCCAATCCATAATAACAGAAAAAGATTTCCAAATTCAAACACAATCAAACCTATACCAATCAACACCTTTTCAAATTTCTGTTTTTGGCTTGGGAGTAATATCAATCGATTATATACGAGAAATCACTTGTGCATCACCAAGATGAAACTTTCATTGACGGATAGGATATAAAATCAAGAAAAAAGCAAAAAAATTCACCGTCATACCAAGAAATTTAAACCTTCAGACACACATCCAGGCATCAAACCAAAAAAAAATCAAACACCACATAACGAATCAATGGGGGAAAACCTTAGTTCTTTTTTAAAAAAAAGAGAGAGAGAGAGAGGTGTGGGATGGGGGGTGGGGGAAGGAGGACGTACAGGCCCTGCTGGTCCTGGGTGGCCTGGTAGAGGCCGTCGTCACGGTAGACGCGGCAGCGAGATCCGATGATCTGGAGAGACTGCTGGGGGTCGCCCCGCCGCTTGGCGAGGAAGAGCGCCCGCCGCTGCGCCCGCTTCCGGGCCGCGTCCATCAGGTCGTGGACCTTCCTCTCCGACCTCCGCGCCTCGTGCCACATCTTTCTTCACTCCTTTCTCGATTCGGAGATCGCCGGAGAGATTCGAAAACCCTAACCCTAGAAGTGCTGATAAGGGTCGAGGAGAGAGGCTATCGAATTATAGTCCGCGATCTCGTGAAGCTGATCAAAGGAAACGATCGATTCCTCAGAAACTTCCGAAAAGTGTCTATTTTCCAACCCTGTGCTGGGGTGGGCCCTTTTTTTAAGTCAATTCTTCGCCTCGTTAACTGGGAGAACCAAGCCTAACCCAGAGTTCTTTTCTCAAATAATACGAAAAAAAAAATTTTTTACCAAAATATATCAAAACGAAACTTATTTACCAAACTAATGCAAAAGGAAAAAACGCCATTTTGAATGGCGTTTTTTCTCCTCCCACGTCAGCCCCTATTTCCACGCTGGCATCGTCCGAAGGAAAAAAAAAACATCCAGAAACGCCATATGGAATGGCGTCTTTAAAAACGCCATTTTGAATGGCGTTTTTAAAAACGCCATTCAAAATGGCGTTTTTTAATTTTCCCACCGGAAAAAATCGTGGGAAAATGAAAAATTTTGTTTTTTAAACTTTGGAATTAGTAAATAAATTAAAAAATTAATTTGGATTGAAATTTAAAATATAAAGATTTTAATTTGTAATTAATTTAAAAAATCATAAGAAAAAAAAAATTATCATAGAAAATAAAAAAAAGAGAAAGAAATATGAAAGAAATAAAAATTTGAAATTTAATTGAAAAACATCATTCGAAATATTTATCTTAAAAATTTTTTTAAAAAAAATTTGAAGTAATCAAAGAAAAAGAATTTTAATTGAAAATTAAAAAGAAATTAAATTTTAAAGATTAATTGAAATAAAAATATTATTTCAAATTACTTTTCGAAATTAGAAATAAATTTTTTTAAAAAAATTAAAAAAATTTGTAAAAATAGGGTTAAAAAATTTTATAAAAACATAAAGAATTGAAAAAAATAGAAATTATAATTGTAATTGAAGAACAAAGTTTATATTTTTAATTTTAAGAAATAAGAATTATAATTATAAATAAAATTAAAAATTATATTTTAAATAACTAAATTAATTTAAATATAAAACGCCATTTTGAATGGAAAATTAGAAAATTTTGTTTTTTAAAATTTGAAATTAGTAAATAAATTAAAATTTTAATTTTGATTGAAATTTAAAATATAAAGATTTGAATTTGTAATTCATTAGAAAAATTAATTTAGATTTTTTATTTCAAATTTTTTTTAAAAGATGTCAAAAAAAATCTTAAGAAATAAAAAAAAAATTATCATAGAAAATAAAAAAAAGGAGAGAAAGAAATATGAAAGAAATAAAAATATTATTTCAAATTACTTTCGGAAATTAAAATTAATTTATTTTAAAAAGATTCAAAAAATTTTTAAAAAGAGGGTTTAAAAATTTTATAAAAACATAAAGAATTGAAAAAAATAGAAATTATAATTGAAATTGAAGAACAAAGTTTATAATTTTTAATTTTAAGAAATAAGAATTATAATTGTAAATGAAATTAAAAATTTTATTTTAAATAACTAAATAAATTTAAATATAAATTTTTAAAGTAATTTTTAAATAAAAGAAAAAAAATACTAATAGAATATAAAAAAGATAAAAATGGAAAAAAATTAAAATTAAAATTTAAAAATATAGAAATTATAAAGTAGATTAGAAAAAATATATCATAAAATAATAAAATTAAATTGAATTAATTACAATTTTTTTGTTAGGGTATTTTATAAAGGTGACTTTAAAAAAGTAAATTTGAAATAAATTTTGATAAAAAAATACATTAAAAAGTAAAAAAATTATGAAAAGTTAAAAAAGTTGAAAAGTGAAAATTTTTAAAAAGTCACCAAAAATAACAATTATAAATTTATAACCAAAAAAAAAATTAATGTTTAATTGAAATAAAAATATTTTTTAAATATATTTTATAAGAATAAAATTAATTTAATTAAAATAATTTTCAAATAAAATTTAAAAATGACCTAAAAAAATTTCATAAAAAGATAAAGAATTGAAAAAAATAAAAATTTTTAAATAATCAAAGAACAAGCATTATAATTCAAAATTTAAAAGAAATAAAATTTTAAATATTAATTGAAATAAATATATTATTTCAAATTACTTTCGGAAATTAAAAAGTAAATTTATTAAAAAGATTCAAAAATTTTTTAAAAATAGGGTTAAAAAATTTTATAAAAATATAAAGAATTGAAAAAAATAGAAATTATAATTGTAATTGAAGAACAAAGTTTATAATTTTTAATTTTAAGAAATAAGAATTATAATTGTAAATGAAATTAAAAATTATATTTTAAATAACAAAATTAATTTAAATATAAATTTTTAAAAATTATTTTAAATAAAAGAAAAAGAAATACTAGTAGAATATAAAAAATATAAAAATAAAAAAAAATTAAAATTAAAATTTAAAAATATAGAAATTATAAATTAGATTAGAAAAAATATATCATAAAAGAATAAAATTAAATTAAATTAATTACAATTTCTTTGTTAGGATATTTTATCAATGTGACTTAAAAAAATAAGAAATAAGAATTAAAATTGTAATTGAAATTAAAAATAATATTTTAATTAATAAATTAAATTAAACATTATTATTTAAAAAAATAATTTAAATGAAGGAAAAAAAATGGGTGGAAAAATTAATTTTTAATTTGAATTAAAATTTGATAAAAAAAAATACAGTGTAAAGAAATAAATATTTTTTTAATTAAAAGAAATAAAAAAAAAGGGGAAAACGCCATAGAGAATGGCGTTTTCCCCTCCCAGATCCCTTTTCCCCTCTCCTTCTTCCTTCTCCCTTCTCCTTCTCCTCTTCTCCCTTCTCCCTTCTCCCTTCTTGATCTTCTCCGGCGTCTCTCCGACGGCACGGCGGCACGGCGGCGAGGTCTCGGCGGCGGTGAGTTCTTCCCGCCTCTCTCTCCATCTTCCTCTTTCTCTCTCCCTCTTCCCCTCTCTCTCTTTCTCTCATCCCGGTAGCGGGCCGCGCGTCCCGGCGGCGGGCCGCGCGTCCCGGCGGTGGCTCCCGGCCCCCTCTCCTCTCTCTCTTCCTCTCTCTCTCCCTTCTCCGTGGACGCCGGCCACAGACTGGCGGCGGCGGGCCGCGCGTCCCGGCGGCGGGTCGCGCGCCCCGGCTGTGGGTCCCGCGTCCCGGCGGTGGCCCCGGCCCCCTCCTCTCTCTCTTCCTCTCTTCCTCTCTCTCTCTCCCTTCTCCTTGGCCGCCGGCCACAGACGGCCGGCGGCGGGCCGCGCGTCCCGGCGGCGGGTCCCGCATCCCGGGGGCGGGTCCCGCGTCCCGGCGGTGGCCCCCGGCCCCCTCCTCTCTCTCTTCCTCTCTCTCTCTCTTCCTCTCTCTCTCTCCCTTCTCCTTGGCCGCCGGCCACAGACGGCCGGCGGCGGGCCGCGCGTCCCGGCGGTGGGTCCCGCGTCCCGGCGGCGCGTCCCGCGTCCCGGCGGCGCGTCCCGGCGGTGGCCTCCGGCTCCCTCCTCTCTCTCTTCCTCTCTCTCTCTCTCTTCCTCTCTCTCTCCCTTCTCCGTGGCCGCCGGCCACAGACCGCCGGCGGCGGGCCGCGCGCCCCGGCGGCGGGTCCCGCGTCCCGGCGGTGGTCCGCGGCCCCCTCCTCTCTCTTCCTCTCTCCTCTTCCTCTCTCTCTCTCCCTTCTTCTTGGCCGCCAGCCACAGACTCCCGGCGGCGGGCCCCGCGTCCCGGCGGCGGGTCCCGCGTCCCGGCGGCGGGTCCCGCGTCCCGGCGGCGGGTCCCGCGTCCCGGCGGTGGCCCCCGGCCCCCTCCTTTCTCTCTCTCTCTCTTCCTCTCTCTCTCTCCCTTCTCCTTGGCCGCCGGCCACAGACGGCCGGCGGCGGGCCCCGCGTCCCGGCGGCGGGCCCCGCGTCCCGGCGGCGGGCCCCGCGTCCCGGGGGCGGGCCGCGCGTCCCTGCGGTGGCCTCCGGCCCCCTCCTCTCTCTTCCTCTCTCTCTCTCCCTTCTCCTTGGCCGCCGGCCACAGACGGCCGGCGGCGGGCCGCGCGTCCCGACGGCGGGCCGCGCGTCCCGGCGGCGGGTCCCGCGTCCCGGGGGCGGGTCCCGCGTCCCGGGGGCGGGTCCCGCGTCCCGGCGGTGGCCCCCGGCCCCCTCCTCTCTCTTCCTCTCTCTCTCTCCCTTCTCCTTGGCCGCCGGCCACAGACGGCCGGCGGCGGGCCGCGCGTCCCGACGGCGGGCCCCGCGTCCCGACGGTGGCCTCCGGCCCCCTCCTCTCTCTTCCTCTCTCTCTCTCCCTTCTCCTTGGCCGCCGGCCACAGACGGCCGGCGGCGGGCCGCTCGTCCCGGCGGCGGGTCCCGCATCCTGGCGACGGGTCCCGCGTCCCGGCGGTGGCCCCCGGCCCCCTTCTCTCTCTCTTCCTCTCTCTCTCCCTTCTCCTTGGCCGCCGCATCCCGGCGGCGAGCCACGCATCCCGGCGGCGAGCCACGCATTTCGTGTTTAATATGTTGGGATGAACTGAATTTTGTGTTTAAGTTGTATTGTGTGATAATATTGTATTTAAAAAAAATATAAAATATATTATCTATTTTTTTTAATACATCTGTGATAATATTGCTTGAGACAGCGTATTATGGCTTACGATCCACGATATCCCGGTCCCCGAGACAGCAGCATTCTTACATTGCAGGAGCACCATCGATCACAGACTATTTTAGATGGCGGCGTAAGCATTACAATCTTATTTACTTTTTAAATTTTTATTTTAAAAATCATGTACGTTATCTAATTAGTATATTTTCTTGCAGGAGTCCAGACATCTTCGTCTACGACGATCCGATGCAGATTTCTGGAGGACAGAGGACATCCCAGATAGAGTGTTAGATTATTTACGATATCTGGGATTTTATGGAGTATATCGGATCGGTCGTATACAGATGGATGTTGGTCTTATTACTGCTATGCTTGAGAGATGGCGTCCAGAGACACACACATTTCATCTTCCATTTGGTG
Organism: Elaeis guineensis; assembly: GCF_000442705.2. Classification (NCBI taxonomy): domain Eukaryota; kingdom Viridiplantae; phylum Streptophyta; class Magnoliopsida; order Arecales; family Arecaceae; genus Elaeis; species Elaeis guineensis. Next base: position 102,243,747 of record NC_025995.2, on the reverse strand, counting down.
AGGCGACCATCAGTTTACAGGATGTCAGCATCCTTACTGGACTACCAGTTGATGGAGATCCAGTTACCGGACTTGATCCCACACTTACCATTCCGGAGTGGCAGGCTTTGTGCTTGCGGTTGTTAGGGTTTGAGCCCGACGCACATTTTTTTGATCATTCACGACTCAGGATTGAGTGTTTGGATGATCGTTATCGTCATTTTCATATTGCGGATGATGCACCAGAGGAGATGGTGCAGCAGTATGTTAGGGGTCAGGTGCTGCGATTGTTAGGTGGTGTCTTGTTACCTGATACTTCATCGAATAAGATGAAGTTGATGTTTTTGCCATTATTAGAGGATTTAGATTTCGCTCGTCGACTCAGTTGGGGCAGTGCAGTACTAGCTTGTCTATACCGAGCTATGTGTCGGGGTTCCTATGCTGATCAGAGCGAGATTGGCGGTTATCTTGTATTATTACAGGTACGTGAATTAAAATTTTTAATTTTTAATATTTAATTATATTTTATATTCGATATATCATTTATTTAATTTTTAAATTTTGCAGATTTGGGTATGGGAGCGTATGCCGACTATCAGTCCATTACGACGACAGTTGCTTGAGATGCCATCAGAGCAGCAGGATCCTGATGTTCCATTCAGACTAGACGGACCATTAGGATACAGGTATCGAAATATTTTTTTTATTTAAATTTTATTATTTTAAATTTATTTAATATTAGTACACTGTGAAACAGATGGAACGTTGCATTCAACGTTCATCACGTATCGACAAGAGTGGCACGGGTTTATAGATGCCAGTTGGATACATTAGTTGATACATCTAGACGAGTAAATTTTGAATTTTTTACAAATATCAATTTACAGTATTCATAATCTATTATAATTTTATATTAATTTTTTTTATTTTAATTATATTATATCAGTTTTTGTGGAAGCCATATACAGATGGGATATTGGCTATACTGCCGCAGATGTGTACATTTGGACACGACATATGGACTGCTAGGGTGCCACTTATTTGTTTTGATGTGGTAGAGTGGCATCTTCCCGATCGTGTCCTGCGGCAGTTTGGTCAGACTCAGGACATTCCAGAGCAGTTTGATACCAGCCAGGGACTTCATCGTATTGATCGACGAGGGAGAGCTCGTATCGACTGGCGTATCAGACATGCACAGTACATCGATATTTGGGATGCACGTCGAGATCACATTGTTCATGGTGATCCTATTTTGAGAGGCCGTTCATATACTGATGACTACATGGCTTGATTTTTTAGCATTACGGTGCGAGTCATTGGACAGTCTCAGTATGCAGTTTCTGGATACGAGGGCGAGAGTTCTACTGTACGTCTTTTGGTAAGATTACGAAAATTACTTCATGTTATTTGTGTTATATTTTTGTTTTATATTGTGCACTATACTGATTGTTTTATACTAACAGTTCTATTTTTATTTTATAGACTGATTCTGTGTCGGATCTTGTGTTGGACACTCGTCGTGCTTTATCTACGACTGATGAGGACGAGCGGATTCAGATACTGCGGGAGATGGAGAGAACAGGTTCCGGAGCATTGGAGGCGATTGGTGTTGATCCACATACCTGTGCGCCTTGGTATGGAGCAGTTCGGGCGCCAGATATGAGTTATACGCCGTCACCATATGCTTCACATATGCCATCACCGCATATTCCGCATATGTCATCATTCGATGCTGCACAGATGCCACCGCCTTTTCATCCACAGATGGCAGCGTCTTCTTCGTCCTACATCCCCCAGATGCCATCACCGGGTACCAGTTGGCCACATGAGTATGATATTTTTTTTCAGGTCCATCCGTGTATCCAGATGAGAGAGTTGAACGGGTCTCTCAGTCCGTAGATGATCCGACAGCATCAGTTATTCCTGAGCAGCATGATCAGCAGATCTCCTCTACTGATATAGGAGAGGAGCCATCACAGCAGGAGCAGCCGGCGAGGACCTTCCTGAGAAGGTCCAAGCGACCACGGGCGCCGCGACGTCCTTGTGGGACTTAGTCTTTGTTGTATTTGTATTTAGTTTTTTTACATTTTTGTTGTACTATTTTTTGTGATATATTTAACATTTTGATTCTATTGAATAATATTAAATATTGATTTTATTTTATATTATTTAATTTTAAATTATTGGATATTATGATTTGTGCATATGGATACACATACTCGAACGTGTCTCAGAACATTAGGAGAGAAAATGTTATGTCGGCGGGTCGTACTTCTCGAGGCCGAGCCCCGCATCCCGATGGCCACGGCGGGCCCCCGCGTCCCGACGGCGGTCCTCAGCCCCCGTCTCTCCCGGCGGTGGGCTCCGTCTCGATTGGTTGTGGGTCCAGAGCAGTTTGATACCAGTCAGGGACTTCATCGTATTGATCGACGAGGGAGAGTTCGTATCGACTGGCGTATCAGACATGCACAGTACATCGATATTTGGGATGCACGTCGAGATCACATTGTTCATGGTGATTCTATTTTGAGAGGCCGTTCATATACTGATGACTACATGACTTGATTTTTTAGCATTACGGTGCGAGTCATTGGACAGTCTCAGTATGAAGTTTCTGGATACGAGGGCGAGAGTTCTACTGTACGTCTTTTGGTAAGATTACGAAAATTACTTCATGTTATTTGTGTTATATTTTTGTTTTATATTGTACACTATACTGATTGTTTTATACTAACTGTTCTATTTTTATTTTATAGACTTATTCTATGTCGGATCTCGTGTTGGACGCTCGTCGTGCTTTATCTACGACTGATGAGGACGAGCGGATTCAGATACTGCGGGAGATGGAGAGAACAGGTTTCAGAACATTGGTGGCGATTGGTGTTGATCCACATACCTGTGCGCTTTGGTATGGAGCAGTTCGGGCGCCAGATATGAGTTATACGCCGTCACCATATGCTTCACATATGCCATCACCGCATATGTCATCATTTGATGCTGCACAGATGCCACCGCCTTTTCATCTACAGATGGCAGCGTCTTCTTCTTCGTACATCCCCCAGATGCCATCCCCCATATATCAAATGTTGCTCTTTGAATTGAATTTTAGAAAAAATAAGTCTATTTTTAAGTAAAGAAAAGGAATACGTAATAGAATGCTAAAAAGATAAAAATAAAAGAAAACTGAAATTATAATTTCAAATGATAAAATTTTTAAAATAAATTTTAAACAAAATATCATAAAAAAATATTAAAATAATAATAAAATAAAAATTATAATTATAAATTTTAAAAAAAATTAATTTTAATTTAAATTAGAAAATATCATTTAAATTATTATTTTTATTATTTAATTAAATTTAGTTATTAAAAAATTACAAATAGATAAGTAAAGATATTAAAAAAAATAAAAAATAAAAAAAAAGAGAAAACGCCATTCTCTCCCCTCCCCAAACCCCTTTTTCCCCTCCTTCTCCCTTCTCCTTCTCCCTTCTCGAACTTCTCCTTCTTCCTTTACAAATTTAAGTAAAGGAAAAGAATACATAATATATCATAAAAATAAAAGAAAACTAATATTATATTTTTAAATTATAAAAATTACAAATTAAATTAAAAAATATATCATAAAAAAGGTAAATAAAAGATAAAAAATGGTAATAAAATAGAAATTATAATTTAAAATAAAAAATTATCTTTAATTTAAATTAAAAATTATCATTCAAATTACTATCCTCATTAAAAAATTTAATAAATTAAAACAAATAATTAAACGGAGAGCTGCCTCCTCTTCTCCCTTCTCCGGCGTCTCTCCGACAGCACGACGGTGAGCTGCCTCCTCTCTCCCTCTTCCTCTCTTCCTCTTTTTAAAAAATTTAAAAAATAAAAATTACCAAAAGAAAGTCAAGGGATCGACACAGAGAGTGTCGCAGTCAAAAATTTTGCGTGCCGTTAAATTAAATGAAATAATGAAAATAATAATTTAAATGATAATTTTTATAATAATTTAAATGATAATTTTTAATGAAATAAATTAAATGAAATAATGAAAATAATAATTTAAATGATAATTTTTAATTTAAATTAAAATTAATTTTTTTTAAAATTTATAATTATAATTCTTATTTTATTGTTATTTTTTTATTTTCCTATGATACTTTTTTTTATTTATTTTAAAATAGTTATCATTTGAAATTATAATTTCATTTCTCTTCCATTTTTTTCTTTTTAGCATTCTATTACGTATTCTTTTTCTTTAATTAAAAAATTATTATTTTTTCTAAAGTTCAATTTACAAAATGACGTTTTTAAAGACTTATTTTATTTTTATAAAATTTTTTTAGCCTATTTTTAAAATTTTTTTGAATCTTTTTTTAATTTATTATTTTTTATTTGAGAAAGTAATTTGAAATAATATTTTAATTTCAATTTATCTTTAAAATTTTATTCTTTTTTATTTTTACATTATAATTCTTTTTTTTTATTTTTTAAAAATTTTAAAAATTTTAATTTTCTTAAAAATTTTGAAGACAAGTATTTCGAATGATGTTTTTCAATTTAATTTCAAATTTTTATTTCTTTCATATTTTTTTCTCTTTTTTTATTTTCTATGATAATTTTTTTTTAATTTCTTAAGATTTTTTTGGACATCTTTTAAAAAAAATTTGAAATAAAAAATCTAAATTTATTTTTTTAATGAATTACAAATTCAAATCTTTATATTTTAAAATTCAATCAAAATTAAAATTTTTAATTTATTTATTAATTTTAAATTTTAAAAAACATAATTTTTCATTTTTTCACGATTTTTTCCTTTATTTTTGGGTGGGAAAATTGGAAAACGCCATTTTGAATGGCGTTTTTAAAAACGCCATTCAAAATGGCGTTTTTAAAAGCGCCATTTGGAATGGCGTTTTTAAAAGCGCCATTCCAAATGGCGTTTCTTCTTTTTTTTTTTTTTTGGGACGATGCCACCGTGGAAATGGGAGGTGACGTGGCAGGGGAAAAAACGCCATTCAAAATGACGTTTTTCTCTCTTACATCACTTTGGTAAATAAGTTTGATTTGAATATATTTTGGTAAAAAAATTTTTTTTTGTATTATTCGGGAAAAGAGCTCCCTAACCCAGTCCCCAAGCATCGTGGCGACCTTTTCTCTCTTTTTTTTCCCTTACTTTCTTATTATCTTTTTCTTTTTCTATTATATTATTTATTGTATTGTGAAAAAATAAAGTTGCAGACAGTGCACCGGGCTTCCCTCGAAAGGTCACTTGTACCCACACCATGTGCATGGTACTGGCATATTCCAGTTATTATGGCAATGGGCGGTGGTGATAAGGTCGATGACATCGTATGGATTTTTTTTTTTTTAAGGATAAAAAGGTGTTTGAATAAATTATAAAAATTACTCTAAATTTAGGTGGAAGTTATATTTATACCCAATGATTAAAAAAAAAAACTGTGCTCATGTTTTTGAGATTTATTTTATCCATCCCTCGGAATCATAATTTAACAGAACGTGAATCAAATAGTTAAGCTTAAATAAAATTTAAATATATAAAAAAATTAAAAATAATCACGACATAACAGCCATCCAAAGACGCAAGGGAATAGATACTTCTTTTCTCTTTGCCAAAAAATAATTTTAATTTTTAATGATATAAATAATTTTATTGATGTCATTAAATTGATTGAATGTATACGAAGATTTTATAAATTATTGACTATAAGTGTTGTTGTGGGATGGGCATCGGGGGCATTGAGCCCGAAAATCTCATACCGGATACAATCAAGGGACTCTACTACTTAAGTACTACCACTCCCTCTCTCCCACGTGAGGCGCTCTTTGCGGGGCAAAACCGTGCGGGACGGGATACTGACCGGGTCGAAGGCCCGGGTCCCGTTCCAAAGCGGACAATTCCTCACACTAGGTGGAGGAGATGGGGTGTGTACGACTGGACAGTAGACCTCAACAATTAGCGCCGTCTGTGGAAACCCGTCCCTTGCATGCGCAGTAGACCTCCCTTGCTGGGGGGCTCTGTTGTGGGATGGGCATCGGGGGTATTGAGCCCGAAAGTCCCATACCGGATACAATCAAGGGACTCTACTGCTTAAGTACTAACACTCCCCTTCTCCCACGTGAGGCGCCTTTTGCGGGGCAAAACCGTGCTGGGCGGGGTGCTGACCGGGTTGAAGGCCCGGGCCCCGTTTCAAAGCGGACAATTCCTCACGCTGGGTGGAGGAGATGGAGTGTGTACGACTGGGCGGGGTGCTGACCGGGTCGAAGGCCAGGGCCCCGTTCCAAAGCGGACAATTCCTCACGCTGGGTGGAGGAGATGGGGTGTGTATAACTGGGCAGTAGACCTCAACAATTGGCGCCGTCTGTGGGATCCCGTCCCCTACCTGCGCAGTAGACCTCCCTTGCTGGGGGGCTCTGTTGTGGGATGGGCATCGGGGGCATTGAACCCGAAAGTCCCATACTGGATACAATCAAGGGACTCTACTGCTTAAGTACTACCACTCCTCCTCTCCCACGTGAGGTGCCTTTTGCGGAGTAAAATCGTGCGGGGCGGGGTGCTGACCGGGTCGAAGGCCCGGGCCCCATTCCAAAGCGGACAATTTCTCACGTTGGGTGGAGGAGATGGGGTATGTACGATTGGATATAAGACCTCAACAAGTGTAATAAATATAAATTTTAAAAGTAATTTTTATATATTTAATTTTTATGTAGATATTTATAACATTGCTGTCTTTATATAAAGACGTGGTTGACATAGAATTTTGTCTACAAGTGATTATCTTTTAAAAAAATTATGGGAATGGTAAAATTATCCTTACCATGTCGCTTTTTTTTTTTTGGTAAGAAAATGAGCTGGTGCCTCTATCAGCCATGATGGTGAGGAGAAAAAAGCATTGCCCGGTCCACATAGCCTCTGGGAGCACACCATAGGCCAAATCAGCTCAGCTGCATCGTGAGCCGATTGTTTTTTTTTTATTGATATGGTAGAACATGTGATCTGTATATGAAACGTGGGGATGACAACACGTTGAGCGACGATTGTTCATCCAATAAACGGCGTTGGTTTGATCTTCTTCAATCTAGTCTCCAGGGGCTCGTTGGTGTGATATGGCATGCGAAAGGCGGCGCAAGCCGCCACCATCTCAACGATGAGTGCGCAGCTTGTTTCAAGTGGTAATGCTCTAACATCGCCCAGTCATCCAAAATAGTCTCTAATTCTATAGACCATCAAATTTATTTTCGACCAAATTAGGTTGAGGTTGAGGAGGCATCAAACTGGTGAGTTCTGCAAAGTAGAATGATGTAACTAAGGTTCCCTATTTGGTCTGCAAGCGAGAAGTAGTGGAGTTGGATGTTGCTTGATGATATCTGAGCTGAACTGATAATTTTGGCAATCCAGTAGGATTGGACTGAATTTTTGTTAGATCCATGGATTATGCAGGATATTTGAGCATGGCCCATATCAATGCAATACCATCAACCAAAATCTTGCAAGGAGAAAAAAAATCTCCATGAATTTTTCTTTTCTTTTTTTATTTTGGTACAAGCAAGCTATCACACCATTCTAATATAAGTACAATCTGGAGAATCAGAATACAAAATATCTCACAAGATCCGAGGGCAGTCATCACCTTCACACTAAGTCCAATCTTCAGAGTACTCGGCAACAAAAGAGGCAACTCAATCTGCAGCACTGTTCACCTCTCGAAATACATATCGGACAGACGATATGGTGGTGTGACAGGATCGACCTCCAAAAATCACGGAGTAGTGGATGGATTTTCAAGTGCTTTGCCGCATTCCAAATCTAATCGATAATCATGGTCAAGTCACCCTCGACGAAAATCCTCTCAGCTTGCAACTCATGTCTCACGCAGCTGATGCTTGCCCAAGCAGCATGGAGCTCCACCCCAGATGGGTTGAAGATATCAGATCGCCCAATGGCCAAAAGCCTGATGTTCGGATCCTGGATAACATAGCCTACACCATCTCTGCCATACCTGACACTACCATCAAAGTTGATCTTGACAAATTCTAAGGGTGGGGTCTCCTAAAAAATGAAAAGAGTTTTTCGAGCTGCTGCAAGCGCAGTAAGAGAGTCCCAGAAACTCATGGTGTCAGGGACATGGCAGTAATATCAAAGCGGCAGTACTCCTCAGTTAAGCAACGAGCTTTCTCCATCACTCACTGCACAGACAAAAACTCGACTTCGAAAATCAAGCTTTTCCTGGATAGTCAGATCTGATAAACAATGTAAGCCATCCTAATATCCCAGGACGACCCTTCGATCATATTTTGATGGACCATACCCAGAAAGGATAAAAGCCATGGGCCACTATTAGCCCCCTAGATTTGGCTCCTTGCCATCCTTCAAATCAGACATGCCCTCGGGTAATGAAGCAAGGCATGCTCTATCGACTATTCTCCAGTCCGCAGATCGGACAGGCAGCAGGAAGCTTCATGCCTCTATCTTTGAGAAGTATCTAAGTAGGTAGTCGATCCCAGACAATCTTTCAGAGAAAAAGTCTGACCCTGGGATGGACAACCGCACGTCAGATCCAAGCATCCTTGATCTTCTTCTCCGAAACTGGCATGCTCATCGTAGCGAGGTTCCTAGCAGGAATCTTAGGGCAGTAAGACCGACCCCACACCCTCAAATCATGGCTCCGATAGACAGGAAGCAAAATGGCAAGAATCCTATCCGCCAGCAAGTTGCCAAAAAGATGGATGACATCCTGAGTCCTCTAACCCTACCATCAATCGTAATCAAGTCGTAGACCCGCATATGGTCATCCACCTCCGTGCTAACATAGATTGGCTATCGTGATAGGGGCAGATCGGAAAGCCACACATCCCGGCTCACATCAACTGAAGTTCCGTCATCAATCTGCCATCTAACCCGAGCCATCACCTCAGGAGAGTGGATACATATCTTCCTCCAGATGAAGAAGCAACCATGACTACTCCGGATCTCAGACCTCGGGCTCCAAACTTCATACCAAGCCCTGATCACCCTGCTCCACAAGCAATCAGATTGGGTGAAGAATCTCGCAGCATGTCTGACGATTATAGTCTCCTTCCTAACTAGCAGGGACTAGATCCTAAGGTCCCAGTCATGCACGAACTGACAGATTACCTCTCAGGAGAGCAAATGAAGCCCCTGACCGTCCTGTCTTTAACCTCATAAAAAATTCTAGAACTATTGCTCTAGGCCTTGGAGACAAGCACATAGCACAATAGTGTTAGCTAGAAGGTAGATCAAGATGGAGCTCAGGACTGATCTCATAAGGATAGTTCTCCCCATCATGGAGAGGACATTGCCTTGCCAGCCCTCGAGACGATCATGGATCTGCAGCGCCATGGGCCTATAGTCAGCCCTCCGAAATCTCTGCTCCATAATGGAAACCTCCAAATGGGTTAGGATCCCAGTTTGCTCAGGAATTTTCAGTCTGTCTCTAATCGCCTGCTTCATCTAGACCTTCGTCTTGGGACTAAAGGTGACGATAGACTTCTGCAAATTCACTAGCTGACCCAATATCCAGTAGTAGGTCTCCATGATAGTCGTGAAGCACCCCGTGTTTCGGGCTAAGGCCTGACCAATGAACAGACAGTCATCTGCAAAGAAAAGATGCGAAATTGACTGAATTCTAGAGACAGACTAGTAGGGTTCCAGCTTTGTCCCCTGAACCATCGCTCAAAGAGTGCGAGACATAGAATCAGCGCATAAAATAAAATAGGTAGAGGGAGAGAGGACACCCTTGGGGAATATTGTCCGTTGAATGGAAGATGTCCGTCAAAGCGCCATTGATTAGGATGGCAAAACTTGGAACCTCTACACAGTCCATGATTCGGTCCATCCATCTGTCCTTAAAGTCGAACTCGTGGAGCGTCCGACACAAAAATCGCTAACTCATTCGATCATAGGCCCGATCCATTTCCAACTTGAAATGGATAAGTGCCATGACATTGAGCTTAAAATGGCTTGACTATAATTAAATATTTTTACTTAGACTGCGGGCAGGACTTTAGCAAGCTCACAAGCTACCATGGGGTATTTATTCCTATAGAAATAACCAGCCAAGCCCTAAATATTCTCATGTCCTTTGAAGGATATCCAATTGACTCCTACAAGGAGTTGACAGTAAGTAGATGGTATGTTCGAAGTCTGCCAAATTGCATTGCCACCCTACCATAACACCATAGGTAGCCCAAACCTCACTAGTCCACGCACAATAAGGGCATCAGAAGTTACTTCATAGGCTCTTGATTAAGTGGATGATATGGTCGAAATAGCCTAACACCATAGTTAGCCCAAGTTTGTCTAGCCTACGGACGCTAAAGCAGGGCATGAGAGTTGCATATGGTAATGAGAATTTCAGAACATGATATCCGGATCCAGCTTATCTTCGAGGGGATATTTTAAACTTGAGGAAGTTAATGCAATTTCCAGATCCATCGATCAATGCAGGCACTAGAATTATTTGCAACAGCGTCATCTTTTGATCACCATTTTCTAGCCTAGGGACAGTGAAATAAGGCACAAGGCACTATTTTGTGAGCTTTGGATTAAGTGGATGATATGTTCAAAATCAACCGGATTGCATGGCTTTGTCTCGCCTAACCCATAGGCAGCCCAAATTTGTCTAGCCCACGAGGCACCATGCATCATACTCCATTAATTCTTTTCTTCTCTCCCTCCCTCACTTCTTCTTCCTTTTTTTTTTTTTTTTTTTTAGGTAATATGGTGGTTTGGTTATTCCCACTAGGAGAGTTGGAAACGAGCCGACAGCCATTAGCATACAAGTAATCGCCTTGGCTATATTAATATTATGGAAGACCACTATAGGAGAATGTCCATCACATGCAGAATATTTAAATTAGGAATATGTAAAATATAACCTTTCATGTACCCAAAAAATATCGTATCACAAGCTTGATACTCAGAAACAATTTGCTTTAAACATTCAAATTTCATAAATGAAAACAAATGTTCACTAAAAATGGATGAAACTAAAATAACAAAGATTAGAAATGTATATAAGATTATTGAAACATTCATGGAATAATGTCTAGTTTAGGGGAGACAGGAATAGTAAATAATAGAATGCCAACCCAACTAAAAAGGTAACTTAGTATCATTAATCCATGATTCATCAAAGTTAATTGAATTAGTTATGATTAGTTCATGAAATAATTACAATATCAATAGATAGTTTGAGAATAACTGGACAAATCCTAAATGGTTTCTTTATAGAAATTAATTTAAAGTATCATTCAGCCAAGTAGAAATTTAATAATAATCAAATAATTTTAATATTTTAATAATATACATTAGAATAAGATTATATATAAAAAAATTCTTTCTAAGATGCATACGATATTTTGGAAAGTCGTTCTCTATCATTAAAATATCAGAAGGCAATAGAATAAGCAACTATATGATGCATAGTATGTTTAGATAGTTATTATAACAAAATGATCATTGTTTGAGTAGCTTTGTTGTTGTTGTTGTTATTGTTGTTATTTTTTTTTAAATTTAATTTGATTTTGACTAATAATATCTCAAATTTAATTTTTCTTGTCGATTTCTATTATTTAGTAATTAAAATGCCTAAACTAATTGAAAGCAATTATTTTGTTTCTAGTGTCATAAACATATGTCATTATTATTATATTATTATTTATATTGCTTTCTATTATGATCATAATGTCTATTGAAATAACTAACAAAAATGATTGTAAATACATCCCCAGAAAGGTTGAGACGGTATCCACTACAGTATCGCTTTTGGATGATCAATGAGAATATATCGATGGAACATCTCATTATTTCATCTTGCAGAAGTACATTAATCCATTATTCTTGAAAATAAAGTTATATTGTTAAAACACGATGACCCCATAAATTTGTAAGGAAAAATAAAATAAATCCAAAATGTTGTATTTGTTGTCCCATTGACCCAAAGTAGATATGTTAATCCTATCTCTAGCTCGTGCATCGAGATGTGCGCTCGATGATGAATAAGATCTATAGAAACATAAGGCTGTGATTAGCCGCATGCACAATCATATGATCTATACTGTGTAGGACATAATTTTTGAAAAGGAAGGGAGTGCAATTGTGCAAACAGGTTGGACATCCACAAATATCCAATATTTATCATTTACTTAATTTTAACAGAAAAGGAAAGGACGGGAGACAGGACATCATAGCTAAGACCAACCAAGATCCAGCCAAGGCCTACGCCAAACCACTAACCTAGCACTTTTTTTTCGTCCATCTATAGCCCTTAAAAACGCTCCCCCGGACTCCCTTCTGTGTCTCCCTCTCCGGCCCTTCTTCCACCCTCAACAAAGAAAGAAATAGAAACCAAGCCTCTTAGGCTCCCGTTTCCCTCAGGGCCACCGAGACCAAGAGTGAGGGGGATCCCACCATGGCTGACCCCGAATCCAAGGTCCTGTTCGTCAAGAAGAGACACCGGTCACGAGACTCGGCGCGTGACAAGGCCTGGCTTCGCAGGAAGAGCCTCCGGCATGGCCGCTTGAGGGGAGCTCCGGTTGGCCGGAGCGTCGTGGACGACGACGTCGACGAGCTTCGCGGGTGCATGGATCTCGGATTCGGGTTTGCCTTCGACTCCGGCGACGATGGCACCACTATCGTCGCCAGGCTCGCTCGGACCTTCCCTGCCCTCGATCTCTATTATGCGGTTCACAAGCAGTATCACGTTTCAGTTGTCGGATCCGGGTCAGGGTCTGACTCCTCATTTGATGGGTCCCCACCCGATTCCCCTGTCTCCATAATCTCCCCGGGTATGTATGTCCGAGAAGCGAAAATGCTACAGATAATAACAAATGTCAATGTTGAAATTATCTTCTATACATGATCTAAAATATGGATTCAGTTAACAGATTTTGCTCGTAAATCATTAATTAATAGTCCACATCAAAATCTTGCCGCGAATATTGGAGATCTTGTGAGCTGCACTCATTGTTTCATGCCATATGGTATGCCATCTGTTTGGAGAAAAATACTGATACCAGAGTTGGGCAGTGTGACATTATTTTGCTGATAATTGCCAATAAATTCCTAATGCATTATATGTGTATGTATTCTGGGCAAATCTTTGGTAACAAACTCAAAACTCTCTTTATTTTGACGTCTAAACTCTTTATTCAAATAATTTTGTGGTAAATCTTTCAGAGTACATCACTTCATTTTTTATGTGCCACAATGAATCAAGCATTTGCTATAAATTGTAATGTTACCGGCATGGAATGATTCTTATTCGTAGTATGTTGAGCATGTCCAGATTATAATCTAATATGACATTTTTTTTTTTTTTCTGTTGTTGGTTTTGAAGGTGCAAGCCCGGAACGGGTGAAGAAAAGGTTGAGGCAATGGGCCCGAGTGGTTGCATGCTCAGTGCGTCAGCGTTCGTGAACTTCCACTGGCAAAAGAAAATGAAAGGAATAGAAGAAAACAAAGACCTTCCCCCTCTGGATGCAAGATCAACAAACATGATAAAATCGCTTTTCTTGGTTGTATTGTGTTTTTCCCAAAGCAAGCAATAATAAAATGCACGTACGTGATGCTTCAAGTTGATGTGTATCAGATAGTTACTTGTTAGGTGCAAAATATTATTTCTTCTAGGAGTTATTACGTTAGGGGAATTTTGCGAGTATATTTTTTTTGGACTCTGTCTTTGTTGATTGATTAAGAGAAACAAAAGCATTAGAAGTGTGTCTTGCATCTTATGCATCTGTCAACTCCCAGGGGTTCGAAAGAAAGCTTTTCAATATCACGTAGAACTATAAAAATATAATTATATATGAAAATAATATTTTATAAACATAACGTGAAAATTATAGTGTTGTAATTGCACATGCTTTTTGAAATATAAAAATAGCCTAGTTATCGATAGGTTGAAGAGTTTTAAGGACATGGGACATCAGATTATGGTACCAATTGCCTAGAGTTTTCTCCTAGTTAACAAGATATGTAATATGATAGTCAAAAATTCATGCCAATTAGTGAGAATATTTAGCTTTTACAAAGCATAAAGTAAGTGGATGCATCTGATCCTTTTTCAAACTACAACTAATGTAACAAATGTGATAAGAATTGAGATTTATGATGATCAAGTTAATAATATTTCTATTTATAAAAGTTGAACAAATTTTTTTATTGATACTTTCTTTGGAGGAGGTATATTTCTCTATTCTAGTGCTCTAGCATTTTTTATATGTAAAAAAAAAAAATATTCCAGCAACCACAACAAAAGGCTAAGATTAGGAAGTAGACACCCAATGTTTGGAACCAAAGTCTAGATAACTCGGCCGGCTCATATAGATTCATGAGATTTGCATTAGTTTTGCTTATTTTGAAATGGTTATCTCTTCTCACGGATCATTCGCAGATACCTAGCACAGGATGTTCTTAAAACTCCTAGACTTTATACCATTGCTTCCTTAAAAACTTGGCAATCCAAACTGGAGATGACACTGTCTATTTTGGGTCTTTGTACTTTGTTTCTTATTTAATGCTAGCTTGGCTTCCTTTCTATCAAAAAAAAAAAAACTTGGCAATCCAACAAAAAAATCACTTGATCTTGATCATATTGGTAGGTTCCTAGCCCGGCGGACTATTGGATCACTTAAATACAAGTAAATGATTTAATAAAGAATTTAAATAATTTAACTCAATAATTCAGCCAAGTTTTTAAATGATTTGATGTCCTAATTCAATCAAATTTATCGAAATAAACATATTCATCTATACGATACACACTTAAATTTATATAATTATTATTTAATACTTTATATTTATATTTTTTATTACTTTATCTTCATTGGATATCATATTATATATTTTTAATTCATTCATATGATTTGCATATATTCACATTTTGTACTAACTCGCAATTTTGCCTGAGTTGTTAATTCACTTAGATCATCAGTAATCCAAGTGAGGAGTTTTCATATTTTTAAACACTGACTTCTTCTCCATCCCCTCGTCTAAGCATGACGCTAAGATACACTACACCGTATATGATAGAAAATCAAAAGTTAATATTAAAGAAGATTAACAAAATACCAGCACAAGTTTAATTAAAAAAGAAAATAGGCCTTCAACAATTTATAAATTGGAAGCATTTTGTGGATTGGACGGATTAAATCCATTCCTAGACGAAATCCTGAATTTAAATATCTGTCATCGTAGTGGCTTGAGGTCACCTTCGCTCTAGTCAAAAGAATCATATAGCAAGTTCCACACGCAACATCTCTAAAAATCACATTTTCTTTTTTCTTTTTATATTTTGGCTGCATTAACTGTGTGTTGAAACATAACGCTCAAGGCATGGTAAATTACTGTCGTAAATCAAAATTGTGACGGGTTGGATAACAGCTAAGACGGAAAATTGGAAAAAATCCAGGAACCGGACGTACGCGGGGCTGGACAACTGCCACGTCATCATTACAGTACCTTAGATCTTTTGGCACCTCAAAAATATCTAGCCAAGATATTATGTTCGCCGCCACGTGTAAAAGCGGTGCCACGCCGGATAAATGTCTCGGCCCCAATACCCCTCAATCTCCGTTCTTGATCGGAGGCGATTCGGAGCACTAAAAATCAAGAGGTTTTGGTTTCGTTTCTTTCGCTTGGTCTTCTGGTTTTTTCCAAGGTTGAGACGTAGATTGGTAGGTTGAGAGGAGAAATGGATGATAACTCGTCGAATCGGCCGATTAAGGCCGAGGTTTCCGGGATCGAGAGCCGGAGCAAGGTAATTGATGCAGTCTTCCTTCCTCTCCTTTTTGGGTCTCGTGAGAATGTGTACTTGTTTTAGATATTTGTTTTGATTTAGATTTGCTTTTGTTCTGAGGATTTTGAAGAGGAAAATTTGGTTGATAGTGGTTTCTTTTGCAACTTACTATGTAATTAACCTCTTTATCTTTTAATAAATCATGTGGGAAGTGTCTCCATTCCTCCATTTCGCATCATAAAAATAAAAAGATAGTGGTTGTTTTGTTGTTTTGTAATGGGTTTCTTCATTGTGGGAAAGATTTATTCTTCTTGTATATGTGGATCTGTTGCTGTCGTATTAATTGATGGATTATTCGAAAGGCGGCGCCGCAGTGAGCGGCGGGGGTTTGGTTTCAGGGTCTTGCTGTCGATTGAAGTATTTTTAGAATAAAAATGAGCTTAATTCATCAGTAGGAGTAAGAAGATTGGTGCTTGCTGTTGGTTTCATCATGTTAAGCCTTGTAAAACAACCGCTGTCAACTTTAACTGGTATCCTTCCATGACCCTAAGAAACTTGTTAAGGCTGTTTGAGAATATTTTCCTCTCAGATTGGATATTTAGGATCCTAATTGGATCTCATGATGTAGGTAAATCTCACAACCATGTTATATTCACTTTGAAACCTGACCTTTTTTTCCTCATATCCGAAATTTGGGTGAGATAACTTTGAAAATCTGCAGGAAGTTGGGTGAGAACAAGTCTGCAATCTGTAGGGACAATTCTTTTGCCATTCCTCAAGGCATGATCGGGACAAAGTGTAGCAAGAAGAAGAAAATTGAAGAGGCTGTATCCGATATAATAGGTTGAAAAATACAAGGATATTAATTCTTGTTTAGATGATAAAACAATCCTTAAGTAGATTCTACATGGGATTGAAGTTTCTTGGAGCTTTCTTTTAATAAGTATTATAAAAAAAGATTCTCAAAATCAGCTGGACAAGAGTTAAAAGTAAGAATATTAAGGATTCAGCTACTTAAACTAGTCCACATATGGGGCCGAACAATTACATATACCAGCACACCACCTTCCCCCTCATTCTCTAGGACTAAGTATTTTGTACGTTGAGTTAGATATTTTGCTTGTAGTGTCTTTCTCTTGGGCATCGGGCTCTGTCGTACTTCTCATCTTCTATAACAAAACTAGAGGTCAGTAGTCTTCCTCATCCTTTATCTGCTGTGAAAAGGGAGGAAGGGATCAATTTCTTTCTGCAAGCATATTTTATTCCACCTATCATCGTGAACTTATGACTCTTTCTTCCTATTGTTTTCATTATTGTCTGGAATTACTCTTTGCCCTTGTTGATTAGAGAAACTCTTCAGTGAAGTGCATTATTTTGGTAGATGACACCCCTTTATGTCACTGAAGTTCTGTATTAGTTTTTCCATTTGCAGATAATGTGCTTTCCATGGAGAGAAATCACTCTGTAAGATTGGCTTATATTTTTTGCGGAAGCTTTTATTTTCCATTTATCATATAGAACTTTTTGTACTTCTCTTTTTTTTTCTTTATTCCTTTTTTTTTAGGTTTCGAAACTAGTGTTAGCTTTTGTCCATTAAATATTTACTTTTCTATATATTTTATCTTCTGATATCATGAAATTCTGTAATATCTCTTTCATGAGCACTTCTTTCTTCACACACTGTAACATAAATAAGAAAAAAACTTGCTTGGTTGGAAGAATAATTTAGAGAATATGCTTTAAATGGAGATGAATAAGCTTTGATAGTTTGATGCCTAAGTCTACCGTTTGTCATAGAGTTCAGAATTATTGAGTGTTCATTTGCTTCTTTGTATTCACTCATCTTTTGAAACCATCGTACTCATTTTGCTCCACTAGACTTTTTGTTACTCCCGAGAAACTTTGTTTTTTTTGCAGAGCAACTTTTTTAAGTAACATACTGTGCTATAAAGTGAAGATTATAAAGACTTTATGAATTTCTAAGCTTGTTTTCCTTTTCTATTTACCTTAGATCGTATGTGTCATCATCACCACATACAGTGAGGAAGAATTTATTTTTTTCTTGATTTTATTTGACAATGTTACATATATTTTACTAGCATTTCTAAGAATATTCAAAATAAGTTTTATTTAGAGTAGCTACCTTCATTGCAATAGGTTTTAGTAATGTACTTCACAAGCTCTCTTTTGTTAGGGGTTTCAGGTGGTAGATTCTCGGTCAACTGGTTGGACAGATGAGAAGCACAATCTTTATCTTAGTTCTATAGAAGCATCATTTGTTAATCAGTTATACAGAAGAAAGTACAATTCAAAGGTTTTGCTTGGATTGTTGTCAAGAACACAAAAACACAGAAATCCATGTGTGTCAAATGCCAATAGCTTGACATCTGGTCAGGTATTGACAAGTACTTTTTCCTCCTGTTTCTATAATCTGTTAGCAATTCCTAAAACCTTTAATTCTTTTCCTTGATTTAAACATATAAATTTGCAGTTTAAGGTCCTGCAGAGAGGCTGTTGGGAGAGCCTAAAATTTGGGAGGGCTAAAAGATGCAAAGACATTGAGAATGAATCTTGCTCTTTGTCTTCAAATCCATGGATCCAGCATTTCAGATCACCTTCCATTGGCAAAGAGACACATCTTACATCAGACCAGGTGGATGATAGGGTCTTAGCCACACAATCAATTGAAGTAGCAACTCAGAGGCATGGAAGAGAAGCGATAAACAGAAAGCAGCTTTTATCTTGCCCTCACATATGTCTTCAAGATTCTGTGGGCAGCACTACAGGTGCCCCTTTTAACTTTTTTCTGTGGCTGTCCTTCTTCCTTCTGCAGTCAGACACAAATAGCTTTGATGTTCAATTTTATCCTTAATTTCTTCAAATTTTTCTCGTATTTTTCTGGACAGTTCTTTTTTAATCTTTGTTATTTTGTAATATCTTTTAGTGTATTTGTTGTGCAATACCAAATACTACTGAATGTACCAAAATTTAATGACACTGATAGGATAATAACTATTGCATTCTCAAAAAGTGCATTTGATTATAAAAGAAGAGAAATTTCATATAATCATAAGGTTGTTTGTTTTCTTAAAGATTAAAGTATCATAATCAAGAGGAATTATATTTCCAAATAATGTTATTTGTCCTTTAGTCTCTTGTAAATTTTCCTTACCAGTATAACCATTAATAACCGGCGGTAGCAAATCTAATTCCTGCTGTAAGTATTTTCTACTCTTCCTAGCCATATATCCCATCAAAGCTTCGTCTCTGATGAGTTCAAGCATGAGAAAGTACTTACCTGCCATTTCTGTCTACTTTTCTTCTCTATAAATAGATGTCATGAAAGCGTGCTGGTCCCTTATATCTATGCACTATACTATTCCTTCTTCTAGGATGATAACATTTCTCATGGAGAGGGCAGGTATTTTCCTTGCCGGGTACATTTGCAGGTCTCCATATAGGGATGCATACTAGTTCTCAGAGGGCAGGGTAGATTCAAAGTCTACCAGAGTTTGTTTCCTAGTAGTGGAGAGCATTCTAGTGTAAGGATGGTGGTGGTAGCAACCATAATTGAGGTAAGACTTTGTCTCCTTCCGCCCTCTTACTTCCCTTTATAATGGGTTCTCCTTTTGTTTGCCCGTTTACCTCTATGCTTAACTTTGCCCACCTCTTCCGCTTTTGATGTTGTGGATATGATTCTTTGAAGATAGGAGGTTCTTCGATATTTCCTTAGTCTTGGTATAAGTTTTGGGCCTACCAATGATATGGCAGCCAATTCTGGGCCGCTGTTCAACCAGATATTTCTTCAGTCTTGGTATGAGTGGTTGGTGTAGTAAGTATGCATATAGATAGTCTGTTCAAGTGTATGTTTTGATTTAATGGAAGAAAATTCTGGATGTGGATTAAAGCAATTATAGGATCAGCTAATGAATAGGAGTTGATTGTGGCAATTAAAGGATTGAGGCTGAGGATTTGGATTTCTTTGGATGAGAAACGAGGATGAGGGGTGTAGGAGAACATTGCGGTTAGATGAATGAGTAATAGCATGCAGTGGTTCTTCAAGTTCATCTAGGTATAGTTCAAACCTTTGTTATAAGAGAGTAGGTAGGCCATGTAAGAGAAGGGGAAGATACAATATAAGTTTATTTTGATGGGTGTGTTAATGAGAATTGGAGTACTATATGCTGGTCTCATCAAAAAAGAAGCATCATGTGCTGGAGGCATGCTGGCTGGCAACCTGTATCCTTTTTGAGTCAAGTAATAGGAGAGTGGACAAGAGATTTATGACTTCAGCATGCCCGACCAATGCTCAAGGAATTGTTGGAGTTGTCTATCTGTGAGGGAGGAATATTAATGAGGCCTTTCATTATTTGTAGCTTCATACTTTGTTGCCATAGAGATGGAGGAAGTAAACTTTGTTGTGCACTACTTGTTTGTTGTTGTTTATATGGCTATAGTACACGGGAAAGTCCTATTGTTCTGACTTCTGAGTATGTAAAAATCCGGGAGCTATATTTCCCTATAATGGTGATGAATCAGAAAACTTAACATGTTTAGATTTAAGATGATGGGGAACAGAGATCAGAAACAATGTTATGGTGGCGTTCCATAAAAGAAACATCTCCTATAATAGACCAACGATACATAAGTTCTTAATTGGTCAGTGACTGGCTGTTCCTTACCTCCACAAATGTGTTTTGCTACTTCAGTTTTAGAGTTGGTGAGATGGTGATGTCCAACTGCATCACTTTATTACTACCCATCTGAGGAGGCCAAATGGTCCCCGGCTTCAAACTTTCTTGAAAAGTTATGGCTGAATCTTGTACTTTCAACAGAGTAGTTGATATTTGTCTAAAGAATATCCAGACCATGTGGTTTGTTGCCAGAAATTTGTATTTGCTGATATGGGTTTATCTGGCTTGACCTTCTCATCCTGCATTGTAGTTCTAGGGCTCTCTATTACTTCTTCAACTTTATAAAAGGTACTGATTCTATTTTGCCTAAGGTTTTGAGGATCTGTCTATAGTTAAATCATAATAAGATTCAGCAATGTCTTGCCACTTAGAAGGATGAAAATTAAGATGAAGTTGCCTGATTCAGATGAGAATATATGGTGGATTCAACTCAAAATGTGACTCCTAATAATATTCATTAAGAAGAAAAAATTGAGATAAAGCTATTATCTTTTATCTGAGATCAGCCAGTATAACCTTGAGCCTTGCAGTCCTAAAAGAGACCTCTCAACTTGGAATTCTTAGTGTTTGATACCATTAGTATTGTGAGAAGCACGATTATCTTGTTAGGAAGATAAACAGAAAATGAAGGAAAACATGATTGTTTTTTTTAAATAAGAAAAAAGGAGATAGAATCCACCATAATAAAAATGATACTGCAAAACCGTCGGAGGTTCTACGATACTTACTGCAGGTTTTCTTACATGATCTAATAAATTAAATTCCTAGTGACTCTATTTAAGCTGACTTTTTGTTTAAAGTTTAAAGGATTCCTAATCTTTAGTATCACCTTATTCATACAAACAAATGTTTTGCGTTACTCATACTGAAAGTTTTGTTAGTTATTGCTATGAAGAGTAGCAAAGAGGAAGACTATGGCTGTGTCTATGAGAACATGCGATTAAATTTGAACATTAAATCCATAAGAACTACATTTTCAAAATCAGATGCAATCTGTAGTTGTATCAGAACAAACCTCACCTGGCCAGCCATTTCTGGCGGTCTGTCTTGAAGGTTGATCAGGGATAATTTTTGTTATAATTGTATTTTTGTTGATTGATTTTATTGTATGGGATGATCTTCTTTATAAGATACCTGCATCAAGAGCCTAGTTTAGAGCTTTTACAGTCGCACAGGTATGTGTGTGGATGCACACATATACATATGTATAACATGTCAAAGAAACTGATTTCTTATCAAAATTTGTGCAATAATTTATCTCCTTCCTTGTTTATTATAATTTATATGTATTATTTTCATAGCAAGTTTATTTGTTTGATTGTGGTGCTGAAAACTGCATGGTACTAATTCCAAGAGAAGTAAGATACACAACGTGAGGAAGCAAGAAATAACCAATACTTCTGGATGAGTGTTAAAAGAGTCATGAAAGGTGCTCTAAAACAGGATGTTAGCTGTTTTATTTATTTGACTCTACCAGACTACCACTATTGCTGTTCTCAGCAGAGAATAACCTTTAACGGCAGAAGGAAGTATATACATAGAATCTGGATATTTGATACTATTATAGTAATCAAGCTAAAACAGTTGGTAAGAAATAATTAGCTATCTTCAACTATTATATTTAGACATTAACGTTCTTTTCTATTGAACTTTGGTGGGGTTGTCCATATCGATGAGGGAGAGAATTGTGCTTCGGCCATGAATTTTCTTACTTAATATGTGAAATGTCAAGAAATGTTGAGGAGGGAGAGGATTGTGCTTTGGTGGTGTTGATATGATTGGTGAATCAGCATTACAATATGATTATGGTTTAAATTGATATTTAATGTGATGTTGCAACTTTTATTGTTACATTTTGATTGCCATCAAATCAGCACCAATGGTTCTTACTTTTCAGTGGATCTATGTCGATTCTTGTGGTGCCTTTCATATGGTTCTTTGGCTTATTTGTGCCCTTGAGATGAATATAAGTTTCCTACATCAAAAATTATCATCTTCTGTTCCCCTTCTTCTGTACTTTTTCCAGTCTAGGTGAATTTGGCAGGTTGCTCCTTTGTTGCGTTCTTATGCTGTAACCTATAAAGTAGACCTTCAGACCTGGCATCTTGCGGTACAAGTTTCATGCAAGCTCCTCTCATGCTTAGATTTGCTTTAGCTGCGAATTTGGTACCAATTTTTGAAGTGTTGATTTCAGGTCAACTGGTTTTAAAATTTTTTATTTATTTAGCATCCTTTAAGTTGATTCATGGTTTTTATCCAATGACATATTTGACGAGAAAAGGCTCAGGTGATGATGTCTAAAGCAAGCAATGATTTTGACAGGGCAGTTGTCCTGCTCATGACAAATAATAATGAATATCCATGAATAGTAGCTCAAGTGCAAGAGCAACAAGTTGGGCATGCAAAATGAGGAAAAATGACATTACGTAGACAGAAGAAATTGATATTGCATTAGCACAAAATCCAAGCCTCCTTGTGCAACAGTCATTGATATTCATTTTTACGAATGTATGGATTTTAATTACACCAACCGCTGAGAAATTGCATTTAGGTTTACATGGAATCTTGTGTGATGCAGCATAAAGGCTATCAATTAGTTTAAAGAGCCCAGTGGATAGATTTTGGGTCATATTTTTTTGTAAATTTTCTTTCAAGAAAACAATCATCTTGTTCCTTTCACGATTTGTGTATAAGAAGCACGGAATGAGTTTCTTGTGGCAGAAATTATTAGGTTTGGAGATTTATGAAATTTCGTATTTTTTACTATTGTTTTCCTTACCTTTATCTGAGAATGGCAGTGGGACCACCATTGATTTCAAAGAAAAGGTGGAATAATTCCCCAGGTCAAACTCCTAGGAAACACCTTTCAGACTTGGGCTATTGCCCAAGTTGCTTATGCTTCTTTAGGCAAAACTTGGATTTGCCTTTTGATCTTCTTAATCTGCTTTTTTTTTTTTTTGCTCAGTGATGAATCTTTTGGTCATTTTTCCCATCTCTTCATCCCATATGGCTGAATTCCAAGCTTGTCTCTTCATCTGGACCTCCTCCCTTTTTCTATTATTGGCAATGGTACCAACATTCTTATCAGTTCTCAATCACTTGTCCTCAACTGCTGCGATGCTTAAGCTTCTTCTAACATATTACAAGTTATCCAACTTGTTTTATCACATGTGTACCTTAGTATTTTCATCTTTAAATACTCATTCTAAATTATCCTAAGTTCTATAATTATGCATAATTTGTCGACCATAATGTTGTCTTGTTTGTTATTCCATGAGTCAGTTGCATATATCTGTGGTAGAACAGAGAAGCTTGATGTTGTCAGAGTCTTCATCTACCTTGTGGAATCATATGAGACATTCTACCATATTTATCCATTTTCTACTAAAAGATTCAAGATAACAAGTTGAATACTTAGTGAATATCCTTTGGTCGTTAGTTCTAATAAAACCTCATTCTACATATATCCTCCTTTGAAAAGAAAAGGTGACATATTGTGGCCAGGGTTAAGGTATAAGCCTCGAAGAAATTCAGTTCTCTGACAGAATTACATAGAAATCTAAGAAAACTGATATTGGAAGTGCTGTAATAATCAAGTTTTGACTACAAGTATGCTCAGATACAAAATCGTGAAAAATAAATATAAGAAATTATTTCCTTGTGATTGTTTTGGAGATGGTTATAGTTTGATTTGTGTGCCTCTCCTTAGATCATAAAATAAGACCAATGTGTGCATTTTACTTGGGTTTTTTCACATGATCCATATGCCTTCTTAAATGGTCTCACTGGTGAGCCTCAAGGCGAACCATGTGAGCCTTGCTATGATGCATAAGACAACATAAGCCTCTAGGCAGTGTTTACTTTAGGGGGTGCTTGGTTGGGGGGAATTGAGGTCTAGAATGGGAATCGGAATGGGTGACTTTCATTCCAGTTGCTTGGTTAGAGGGAGTTCCATTCCGATTTCGATTTCGGGGTGGAATGGGAATGACCTAATCTACATAAAACTCAATCCCTACTCTCCCTTATGGATTCAAATTTTCATTCTGATTCTGATTCCGGTCATGAACCAAACATTTCGGTGGATTTGGTCATATTCCGATTCTTATTCCAATCTATTCCAATTTCGATTTTGGTCTCGAACCAAGCACCCGCTAGTTTCATCTCAAATAATCCTTTTAGACGGGTTACTTTTTATGTATTCATTTTAATCCTCCCCCTCCTTTTCTTCTTCCTCCTCTTGCTTCTGCTTGGACTCTTCTTTTCTTCTTCCTTTTTTTTTTTTTAAAGCAAGAGAAATTGAATCTCCTGTTCTTGCACCTATGTTTCCTAACACAGTTCTAAACTCATGTTTGATCATCTGCCAAGATCATTACTCAGTCTCAGAAGATCTATGAGAGTTCCACCTCAAAATCAGCTGCCAGAGTAAATATGGGAACTTTTAAAAAAATATCAGCGAGACTATTGGGTTTCTGGTCGCGATGGATCTGCATGGAGGATTAGTCTTACACACTTTATTGTAGTGATATGTATAAAGACAAGGACAACAAAATTTTACTCAAAAAAGAAATTCATCCCGTAAATCTCAACCCATCCCAATAGATCTAACCCCTATATCCATAGCCTTATTACCTTGATGTTTGAAATGTCTAGATGATGCTCTAAACAACTGTATTGACTCTAGATCTGGCTCCTCCTCCAGTCTATTTTCTGCATCATCATACCGCTCAAATATAAATACTTCCAATAATTTATTGAATTAAACCAGATGATCTGCTACACATGTGCTGCTTCCAACTTAGATAATGCAATATCTACTTACCATGCAAAAGAAAAAAGGGTGAGCTAAAGATGCATGTAGTTTCTCCAATTCATTTTTATTTTACTTGACACATTTTCAGAAAGGTTAAAATATGAGAATTTCTACAGAGGTATCAGATCAGAACTTTGTTGATGATGAGTTGGAACAAAGGGAGCAATCAAGTACAACATGCAGGAAAAAAAGGCCAAGGACAGCGGCTTCGGATCAGCTGGTTAATGATCAAGTAATTGGTCAACTTTTTTGGTTTTGTTTCTTGCCATGGACCTTGAAAGTATATGCACAATGATTTTTTTCTTAGTGGAAGTTTCTCACATTTATCTGCTCCTTGGATCCTTTTCAGGTCGTTCCATCTGGGAAATCATATGCAACACCAAGTTCTGGTGAGATTCGTGTTTGTCCAAATGAAGGAAATGCAGCATGTAGCAGTAAAACATCAGAAATGACAAGCAGTTTTCTACCTGTGGAACCTGTGCCTCCATCATTTAAACACCAGGAAATGAAATGTCAGCTAATGTGAGGCAGAAGCCATCATACAGGAGCAGTGCAGATAATTGAACAGGTTAAGCACTGCATCGAAATTTAAAGATAGTCTCTTTCAGGAGACGAAGACGTGAAGAATAGTTATGAGTTCTCCAGAAATTATAATTGTAGATTTTAGGTTGCTGTTATCTAACCGTTCCAAGTTCTCAAAAAAAAAAAATGTTGTTGCTGTGATTCAAATAATATATATGTAATTTGTTAAGGAATGGTAGCTGATGCTGGTGGTACGCCTATCCCTTTCTGTTTCTTGTCAGATGTCCATAGGATGTGTGGATATGTGTATAAGATTGGAGATCTTGAGTATTGAAATCATGATGCTTTTTGTAGCTTTATTGTATGTTGTTTGCTGGTCTAGTGGATGAAATATTCCTCAGTATTATATTACAGCCTGCGGCTGACACCTGTCATGAATTGTTATTTGCAAAATATGTAGATGATTAGATGTTCTTTTATAATTGAAATGAAAAGTTAGTTAAGACCATTCAAATGATTTGATTCTTGGATGTCGATGCTTCTTACATTTATTTGTGCTGAATTTAGAATCATGGTGCATTCTGTTTCAGTCTCTTTACTGTAACATCTCTGTCCTGAAGGAAGATTATATGCTTTATCATGGTATCTGTGATATAATGACTAAGAGAAGCCAAATGCATGCTAAGAGCGTACTGCTTTTTCATGAGATGTTCCAGGAATTCAGTTTTGATGGGACAGCAGAACTTCTGGGTGCGACAAAATCTTGTTCTTGGTCCATGAACAATCTCATGTACCGGACTTGTTCTTCTTCTGGCATGTTAACTTTATGGCTTGGGGTATCTTTTGGAAGGAAATGCTGGACTGTCTGGCTTTATGTTGAGAATTTTATGGTTACAATTGAGTTCGGATTAACTGGATGCTTGCATTCAATTTCAACTAGATTTCAGAGGCAGCCAATGACAACAGGTCAAGGAATAAAAAGAAATTTAGAGACAAGTTCCGGATTACATGCCCTGTTAAATTATTAAGCTTGAATGCAATTAAAATTAGTTAGACCAGTTCGAATCTTGGACGCAAGGAAGAGCAGAAAGTTGGTGATTTTGGAGGTCGCTGTTCTGAAAATTTTTTCATCTTTGAGATTTAGGTAGCGAAGATTACTGGCTGCTTGCAACCAAATAACTCCAAAAAGACAATGACATGACAGCATCCATAAAAGATATAACGGGGTTAAGCTAAGGGCCAACGCCCTGTTTAATCGAATCTCGTTGTATTCTCTGAACCAAGATTTTGTGATAATGAACTTTGTTTCTTTATTCCGAGTAGTTTCACCTGACAACCAAGAACCAATAATAACGACATTCTGCATGAATTTTTGGTCTTGTTTGCAAAATATAAAATACAAAATACAGATGCTAACATCCAAAATTTCCATTGTTACACCTAGCGTATAATCATATCTTCCTCGTGCAATTTTTTTTTTTTTTTTCTTTCTGGGTAAGAGTGCAAATTGTTTAATACTGTAGTAGTTTGATAATGTTTTAATGGTTGATCATTGTGGTGTAACTTATAACAAGTTTTAGTTCAGTTTAGCTCTCCCTTCTATACAAAAAAATTGTGATTTTAGAGGGAGTTAGATTTTGGAACGGGAATAAAAATGAATAATTCTCATCCTAACTATTTTCATTCCAACTATTTGGTCGGAGAAATTTTATTCTTATTTCAATTTTAAGAAAAATGAGAATGTTTTAGTCTCTCAAATCTAATTCATATTCTCCTAATTTTGATCACCAACCAAATGTACTAGAGAATATGTTCCTATTCTAATTCCGATTTCGGTTGCAAACCAAACTCTACTTTGGGGCTTATTTTTTTAGTAGATAAATATTTTAAAAAAATTGATAAACTTTTCCATTGATCAACTTATCAATGTTCTTAAATTTTTTTGGGTGGGTAAATTATTCTCCTATGGATAGTATTTACCAATAAACTAGGAAAAAATTATTTATCCACTTAGGAGATGGGTAGGATATTTTTTTATCAACTTGAAAAATAAAATTTTTATTTCATTCTTAATATACCTCTAACCCTATAATAATAATATAATAATATAATACTATCTTATATGTGATATAATGTAATTTATTATTATTGTATAACAATATTTTATCATTTTAACATAATATATTATTATAATAGAATGTTATAGTATTTTATTATTATAGTATATTATTAATATCATATATTATTATAATGTAATAATATATTATTTAATATATGTTAATAGTATATACCTTATTATAATATTTTTTATTTTATTATATATAATATAATTTATTATATTATAATTATATAACGTATATAATCTATATTTATGAATATATATTATATAATATTATATATTATAATATATAAAATATAATATATTATAAAAAAATTAATGAAAAATACCTAATTGAGTTTAAACTTAAAAATAACTACCCACTTAAGTTTCAAGTAAAAATTTTTTTCATTTAAAATATAACTTAAAAATAACTATCTAAATAGGATGAAATAATCTAATTGCCCTTGCAGCTATAAATCAATACTACATTATTATAAAGTAATACTATACTATTATAAAATAATACTGCACTATAATAAAAGTAATACTATATTATTATAAAGTAATACTATACTATTATAAAATTATACTACACTATTATAAAGTAATACTGCATTGTTGTAAAGTAATACTATAATAAAAGAATATTATATTATGATAATGTAATACAATCTTATTGTAAAGGAATGCTACTCTAATATAATACAATAAAGCAACATTGTATTATTATAAAAGAATACTACACTAATATAATATAATACTATTTTATTGTAAAAAAATATTATACTAATATATTACAATAAAGTAGTACTGCATTATTATAAAAGAATACTACATTAGTATAATATAATACTATCTTATTATAAAGAAATACCGTACTATAATAATGTAATATTGTAGTATTTTAAAGGGTATAATGACATAAAGATAATTTCAGTCGAAAGAGAATAGTTGCTTTTGGTTTATATTTGGAATGGGTAGGTATTTTTACATAAAATTTATTTGGAGAGCTGCTTTTAAGTTGAAAATAGAGCTGGAGATTTATATCTAGTTCTCTATATATTATACTATATTATTATATATAATAATATTTATATAATAAAAAGTATCTTTTATATATATATATAAACAGAAAGTGAGAAAAAATTTATGAACCATTGGGACTATCCACATAAGCAACCATTTCTTATCTATAAATGCTATCTAGAGACAAATTAATATTCCATAGGCCACGTTTTTAAGCTTTTCTTCCAAACAATTCTTAATACTTAATAAAAAATATTAAATACCAATATTAGGTTATTAAAGCATGAAATCTATTCATATATACAGTTGAGAATATCAATCAATATTAACATTCTACATTTTCAAGCTTTTCTTTCAAACAATTATTAATACTCAATAAAAAATATTAAATATTAATATTATATTATTAAAGTATGAAATCTATTCATATATATAGTTGAGAATATTAATCAACACTAACATTTTGAATGGATGATATTTTTTGATTTATAAATAATAAATATTTTTTTTATAAAAAAATTAGTTTTAGAACTCATGTGCAATGCGTGGGTTTAAAACTAGTTATAAGAAATATCGATATATTATAATAATTTTTTCAAAAAATTAGTAATGCAAAAAAATATATGCAATAAATTTTTAAATTATTTTTTAATACATAAACATATAAATAAATTATTTTTTATTTAAATATTATTTAAAAAATATTATTTAATATATATATATTTTTGGATAAATTTCTTATTCTCAAAAGAACAGCCTTGAAAATTACGTCACCCCTTACCGAACCCGCAAGCTATCAAACCCTACGAAACCTTCCGGAATGTGGGAGGTGAGTGGTGGTGACGGTTAGAGGGCTGTTCTTCCGGTCTCTCTCTCCGTGACGAAACGGACGAGAAAGCGAGATCCTCAATGCGAGATCTATCTTGGGCCCAGCGGCAGCGGAGGAGATGGACGGGCCTCCTCCCGCTCTTCGTGGGCCTCGTCGTGGTCGCCGAGCTCACCTTCCTCAGCCGCCTCGACATGGGCAAGAACGCCGCCATGGTCCGCCGCTGGACCTCTTCCTTCCACTTTCCCTCCGACTCCGCACCCCTCGACGACGGTGGGGATGATGACGACCGTCGATGCGAGGATTGGCTGGAGCGGGAGGACGCCGTCGCTTATTCTCGGGATTTCCGGATCGACCCCATCGTGGTCGCCGGCGCCGAGCAACAGGTCGCTCCTTTTCCTTCAAATCCATCTCCTTTATGTTTGATTCGAAATATGCGGTTAGGTTGTGTCTGTGTTCTGAGCTTCTATGAATTACGAGTGTTTCTCATAGTATAGATTTTTGAGAATCTCGTAGTTATTGATGATTATAGCTCCGTTTGGAGTACCATACTAATATGCTTTTAGAAGCGTTTTCAATCAAGACTTTGTATGGTGTTGTGATCAGAAAATATGACGATTGGACTTTTGGGGATGAGGCTTTGTTTAGGATCAGCATAAAGTGGTTATGGGTGTATGCGAGTTTGCGATTACAGAGAATGTCTCTTTTTTTTTTTTTCCCTTGGCTTACTAACATGTTACTCGTATATGTCGATTTTTCATTTAATAATAACTAATAATTCTATATTTTTAGCTCTACAAATCTGCAAGTGATCTTGTGAACAAAAGCGATTTCTCGTTCTTTCTCTTGTTTCTAAGAGCATGATGCTTATTATTTTCCATATAGATAGTTTTATTTGCAAGGGTACTGATTTGCGAAGTCTTATATGTGCTGTTGTGGTATTGGCCAACAATAATTGCTGCCCACTTATATAGGCATTAAATGCTACATGCTGATGCGTCATGCTGGTTCCTTTGTGAATAATACTTATTATATGAGATGTTATTTGCAATCAATATGGTGATGATAATCTGATATGATTCATGGATTGGAAATTACTAAGCTAGTCGATATTTTGTATAATATGCAAATCATGATCAATGTTGTGAACTTTTCACTTAAATGGCACAGGATGCATTTGATACTCAAGCATAACTAGGCTGTGTTACATGGACCCATCAATTGTACCCATAATGCCTGCTTTTGACATGAAATGAGTATGGGTATGGGAAATGACATAAGTAATACTAGGATCCTCTACTTAATTCCCTGTATCCTGGGTATATTAGGCATTAGAGAATCTTTAGGTGTTGAGATAACATAGACTTAGTCATAGAAGGGCCTTTTTTTTTTTTTTGGGTGACCAAAGGACAAACATGTGGAGACTAAGGGAATTTCTGGAACCAGTTCTATATGCTTTGTCTGAATTTTTTCCTGTCTTTGATGTCAACGAACCTTTTTTTGTTTAGAAGGTAACTTCAGTAGTCACTTCAAATTGAATTTAGCATATGTGTAAGTCTCTCTTTAATAGTTGGATACTTTATTTGGCATCTTTCCACCAACCTCCTTACCAACATCAGAGACCATGCACGCATCTTCAATTCAAGAACTTATCCATTAAGGGATTTTAAGAAAGCAAATGCTTATTTAAGTGCAAGCTAGCAATTCAACAAGTAAATCTCTTTCAAGCAGGATGTAATATCTTATAAATGACATCCTTCCCTAATATTACCATTATCTTCATGTAATAGGACTGACAAACTAGAAAAAGGTCTGTATGCTTTGCATAAGGGATCAAATATTTAGAATTTTGTTATTCTCAGTGAATTATGAACATATATGTTGCTATTCATTTTCATTTGAGCTACCTTAGTATCAAGGAAATGAAATGAGTGTACCAGTTTTTTTTGTGCAATACCAACAAAGGATGACTCTCCTTAGAAATAATAGAACACTTGCAACTAGAACTCCAGCTAGCGGGGAGAGCATTGATGGCCATAACTGGAGATGAAAATTGATGTTTCCTTTTTTCCATTTGGTGGCTTTGGTGAATGATCCGGGGTCTTGAACCCAAAAAATATCAAAAATGTTTTTTGGTTTACTTGAATTTCTATTCTGCTAATGTCGGAGTGCCTAGCCAGTTTTCCCTTGAAGTTCCATACTTCATAATCTGCCAATGTAAGCTCTAGGAGTTTGCAAGGGAAGTGCCATTGAATCCTTGAATTCAACCATGCACTTGAGAGCAGAGCTAGATGAATCCTTTAGCTATTTACAACCTTTCGTGACTCCTAACTACATTTTGCAATTAAGATTACACCAAGATTAAATATGCCCATAGTGAGTCATCTGGCCTTTCTTTTAACCTTCTTTCACCAGAGCCACTGAACACAAATATGGACTTCTTTCATTTGTTGTGTATGTTAATTGCTGACTCATGATGATCTAATTTTCCTTCACAGTAAGAGAGCAGTACATAGAAATCTGTGCTTTGACACTCCATTTCCACTTTGTAAACATATGAATCTTTTATAGTAAGCAGTAAATTGGTAATAAAAACTCATCCATGACTCTTTGATCATTTTGTGCTTTTATGAAAGCCTTGGCATTCTTAGCCATAATGTCCAAGTTCACCAGAAAAGAAAAGAAAAAAAAATCAAACTCCTAAATTACTTGCTGCACATCTGCATTCACTTTTTTTTTTTGTCATAAAATTCCTTATTTATTTTATTGTATTTTATTTTATTTTGTTTTCAGGATTGGGCTTCATGCTCTGTTGGCTGTAAATTTGGATCTGGAGCAAACAAGGAGCCTGATGCTACATTTGCACATCCTCAAAATCCAGCAATAGCTAGTGTCCTCCGCTCAATGGAATCATCACATTACTATGCACAAAACAATATCCATGTGGCAAGACGGTGGGTAAGCACTTATCGAAGTCAAATATCCTTTTGTGCTTTAGGTGAAAATATTTTAGATAAACTCATTTATTCACCATTCTTTGCAATAAAGTCAGATGAAGTTTAAATTCAGCTGTATAAAGTTTGTGTTCATTTATCTGAACCTCATAAACTTGGTTCTTGCCATCTCAACTTGCTTGTGTTGCTGGCCTTTTTTTTTATGAGTCTTACTGCAATTGCTGGAGGAAAATCGAAATATTTATTGCCTTTTGGATAAGAGGCACGAGGTTTTACTACAGCAACTACAATTTTCTTCAGTTCTTCTGTTATCGATTTTCATTTTTTTATTTATTACTTCTGATGGTTGGGAGCTTGGGATAACTATATAGAAGGTTGAGAAAGTTTCAACTCAATGGGTGCCTACCTGCTCATTTTGATCATTTCTAACATCTGATCAATCATCAAAGTTTGAGGTTTTATTTATTTGGGAAACTATCATCATTTAATTTGTATAATATCTAGGGTCAGAGCCATCAGAGCAAGAAGCCCAACAGATTTATGCTTTCCACTATTCCAAACATCGGTCTGGTGTAAAACCTTCATCTTTCATCCTTAAAGTATGTATACGTAACATCATGGCATGCAAATTGTTGTGTGTATGTGTGAGAGAGAGAGAGAGAGAGAGAGAGATGAAGTATTGATCAGAATAAAATGTCAAGCATCTCATTTTGGTGGGTGGTAATTTGCTGATTTTCATGGTACAGAGAACTTTCATCTTTATCCCTACACCATATTATGTCGGTGTTACTCGCTGTTCAAATTGTCACGTCCTAGTCTTAGTTTTCCTAATAAAGAACATGAATAATGAGGGTTGTCTCCTAGACCTGATCTTTTAGTCAGGAGATTGTTCAAACCAGGGATGGATCCAGGATTAGAACTTAGAGGTGGGGGTGGGGGGTGGGGCCGAAGTAGGTAATCATAATTATTCTAAAAATTTATATAGTGCTTATATATAAAGAATAGTGGGAATAAATAAATGTAATGCACATTTTAATGATAAAAATATATGAAAAGTCTTATATTTATATACCAAACCACCAAATCGCAATTTATACAAAAAAAAAAACTCTGTACCATACAAATTTCTTTTCTCATTTGTTGAATTTTATTTTCTATACATACATACATACATATATATATACAACAAATCTCAAAGACAAAAGTTAATCCATAGCACTAACAAATAACAACAGATTAAATAGATAAACATTCAAATTTAGATAAATATTCAATTTATCAAGCATATAATAAATGGTAAACAAAAGAACATAGAATTTAGAGCAATGAAATATTAAAAGTATGAAAGAAACAAAAAAAAAAAAAAGAGAAGAAAACTAACCTCGAAGAATCTCTATATAACTCTAAAATCTCTGTAAAAGAATCTCTGTTTTATTCTGCTACTGTGTTCTCGTAGAGTGCTTTGTGAAGGAGATGATCAGATGAAAAGACAAAAGAAAGTGAAAGAGACTTGGAGAGGGAGAGAATGAAAGAGAAAGAAAGAGATGTGTTAGGTAGTTGTAAATTTGTAGTGGAAGACAAAAAGACAAAAGAGTAAAGAAAGGATAGAAGCATAGAAACATGGAGAGAGAGAATAGGAAAGAAAGAGAGAGAGGAAGAGAAAAAGACTCCTTGTAGATGTGGACCGTTTAATAAATTTTATATTTATTATAATTATTAATTGTCTTTGAGTTTTAGTTCACTTACAAAAAAATATTATATATTGTTTCATAAAAAAGAATATATATATTTTTTTCAAAAGTCTTGTTGGGGGGGGGCACATAATGAATACATCCGTCCCTAATTCAAGCCATCTTCTTGATCACCACTACATTCTGCTATCATGATAGTTTCTCAATTTTTTTTAACCAACACTGAGGTCCTATAGAAATATATTTAGATGCACTTGATTTGCTAGAGACTGTAGATTTTTTTTTTATTTTTTTAGTTTAAATATTTGCAGTTGCATATGCGCTTCTGTCTCTTTTGGAAATACGCATCATGTTTGTTTTCAGAGATGATTGAAAGTGGGTCTGTAGTAATCTTTGAATTGCTTTTAGATTTCGAATGTTCAACTGGAAACTGATTTTTCTATCTTGTTTTATAGGAGAGGGTACAACATTGTAATGACTACTAGTCTTTCATCAGATGTACCTGTTGGCTATTTCTCGTGGACGGAATATGACATCATGGCACCCATGCACCCGAAGACTGAAGATGCTCTTGCAGCTGCCTTCATTTCAAATTGTGGGGCAAGAAATTTCCGTCTACAGGCTCTTGAAAGGCTTGAAAAACTGGATATCAAGATAGATTCTTATGGTAGTTGTCATCAAAATCGGAAGGGAGAAGGTGTGTGCAGTATTCCTTTTTATTCTTGCAGTGCTTCTTGCATATGTGTGTCAAAAATTAAAACTAAGAGACATTATATGCAAGTTTTTGGCATGTATTCTTTTCCTTCCCACCGCTGCTCCAAACACCCCCCTCCCTAAAACCCCCAAACCCTCCTCCTCCTTTTTGTTGGGTGGTGGGGGGTTTGCTTGCAGTTACAGAATCCTGGCTTTATCGAACTGAAGTCTCTGAAATGGTGAAAACAATAATTAATTACTATGAGTCTATGATGTAGTTTTTGATCAGCATTCAACAGGAAGCTGAGGGTTCTCAGATGTTCTACTACCCTCCTGGAACATATTTTTTAAGAGACTTGTAGATCTGGAAGTGATTAGCTCCAGTAAGGGATTTTCTGGTCTGTAACAAATTCATTGTTCAAATTTATCTCACTTGCCATTGGGGCTTATAGGGCTTTGCCAATTCAGTGGGTCATTACAGCTGGCAATTTTAATATTTTCATTTGTTCTTCTCTTGCTTGTGTTTTCTGTATGTCTTCTAGAAATCTTAGCATTGGTTTATGGGTCATGCCATTCCATTCCATATTTGGAATGAAAGGAATTATTGGAAAAAACATCACTTATAGGTTTGTCATGGACTTATGGCCAAACGTTGTCAAACACAAGATTTCTTTTTGGGTGATGAATATCTTCATAAAAAGCTTTAGGTGATGCTAATAGCCAAAGATGCCAAATCTAGTGATTTTATATTTTATGGTTATATTGTAACTCTACCTCAAATGAGTCAGAGGTCTTTTTAATGGAAAATAATTTGTTGAGGCAGTAAGTGAATTGACAAAAAATGATCATCACTGGGTTGGAATGCACTGTTGGTAGCCTCTCAGATCTTCATGAGATAGGGACATGCCTTTCTGGAAATAAATTAAAACATCAAGCGATGCTGTGTAGTGCTAATGAAACGCCATA
The DNA here is from genome assembly GCF_000442705.2 of Elaeis guineensis. NCBI lineage: Eukaryota > Viridiplantae > Streptophyta > Magnoliopsida > Arecales > Arecaceae > Elaeis > Elaeis guineensis. The sequence goes on along the minus strand of NC_025995.2, from coordinate 102,207,709 downwards.
TTCTCTATCAAAAGAGGGGCTTGAAACAGTGGAATCCTTTTAGGAATATCAGTAACTGGTATCTGGACCATTTTTACCCTCTCTTAAGTAGATAAATGCTCTGTCATGATCTTTTTTTTTTTTTTTTAAAATATTTTTTAAGCTAACCAATGTTCATTTCACCCATCAAACAGAAAAGAAATTGAGATGGAGGGATGAAATTTAAATCTTTGGATGGTTAATTATCATGAAACTCAAGCATGCATACATTTATATAGTGTACAAGAAGCATCCATTTGCAAGCAGTGCATATTTTTTTAACTGATATTTTTATATTATCTAAACAGTTAAAACTCTTTCTGACAAGGACTTTTATTTGGGGTGTGTGCAATAGTGGATAAGGTAGAAACTTTGAAGCACTACAAGTTCAGCCTGGCTTTTGAGAATTCAAATGAAGAGGATTATGTTACAGAAAAATTCTTTCAATCCCTTGTTGCAGGTATGCTCTTACCTTGCATTACCAATGTATATATCTTACTGACTTCTGGAAATTTACACTTCTGAGTTTTGAACTATTACAGCTCCTTCTTAACAAGCATTAGTTTTTTTTCCTTTCCATTTGGTCAAGCTGTCATCCTTGACGTTTTGAAAAGCACTTCATTTTTTCTTCAGTGTGCTGTGAACCATGTTAGCTGAATGCTATTTCCCTCTTTGCCCCTTCCCTGTTCAAGTTTATTATATATCATTAATATGTTTTTTCGTGTTTTCCTATTTCCTTTATTTATTTTTCTTTTGTTTCATTTTCTTATATTTTATTAACCTCTTGTTAAAAGATATAGCTTCTAGGAAAAGAGAGATTGACTTTGGACAATTTATGTTGGACTTACTTGGATCCTTAATAGCTAAAAAAGAAGTCCAATTCCTACTGCATGGTAAACAAGAGAAAGAACAAGTGCAAATTTCTTCTCTTTGGATAAAAGATGACTGTGGAAAAGGAATAAGTAGAGGCATAGCACCTATATTCTCAAACACAAATGAAGCATTCAATTGGTTTTTGAGCAAAGACTTGTGCCACTCTACCAATATGACTGGGATGTTGCGAAGAGTTGCACAGTTAATATGTCAGAAACTCGTGGAAAAAAATAATTCCTTCAATTATATGCATAGACTTTGCTTTTGCAGGATTTTAACCAAATACGGCCATCAAAAACAGTTAAACAGAACAAATAGGAAAAGTTAGCATGCATCGAGATCCTGTGTAAGAGTACTTTGTAAACCTAAACATTTCTGGTAAGTTGATCATTTCCTGGCCCATCATAGAAACATGTTTAGGAAGATGAAAACAATCTCTTGACTTACAGCTCTCTGAAGGTTAGCCTATAGTTTGATCGAAAAATAAACATGTATGTTTAAACTTATATTCTGATCCTGCTATAATTCCTTAATGAAAGACACCAACTGTAGATATAATCATAACTTCATAAGCCTAAACTCAAGTGATATGGATTGGGCCCTGATAACCCAAGGCAATTTTCTACTACCCAGCAAGTTTTATCTTCACCACCTGCAGTCATTTGTAAAAGAAACACTCTCGAGTTTTAAAAATTTCAGTTGCTTGGTACTAGTATTAGGAAAACAATGTATGTCTTTTCAGTGTATACCTTATTCTTCTGATATACAAATCCTTTTTATTGTATGCCTTATTCTTTTGATATACAAATTTTATTTTCTTTTAGTTCAAACTTAAAACATTAGCATGGCTTCTTTTTGTAAATCAAATGCGGCTTTTACTTAGTTTTTTTCCCAATATTAATATTTTTTGCAGGAGCTGTCCCTGTTGTAGTTGGTGCTCCTAATATCCAAGATTTTGCACCTTGTTCTGGTTCAGTTTTGCATATCAAAGAGCTTGCTGATGTTGCCTCAGTTGCTAAGACCATGAAATACCTTGCATCAAACCCTGATGCTTACAATAAGTCAGTAAGGTAATATATCTTATAGCTTGCAAATTGTTGCTACAACATTTTAGTCTACTATCAAATTTTTGACATATTACTGGATATCTTGTCGCATGGATAAAGTTACCCATAGTAAAGTAATTTTACATTTTCCTTTGTCTTCTCTTGTCTTCTAATCAATTAGTGGTTTTATTATTTAGAATTGAAACTAGAGTGCTCAAGTAATTATTTGCAAGATCTAGTATCTCAGTGTTCATAATTTTTGGCTCTAGTTGAAACGTTCCCGTATATATTTCTTCTAGTATTAAAATAATGCTGAGGTAAAATTAAGAGAAATAGGAAAGAGATGGAAATTTTGGTGAAAGTATTAGAAAGATCGGTAATGCAACATGTGAAATACCTTGAGTAAAATGTCATAGTATTTGATTTTTTTTTTCTTTGAATATGTACATTGGAGTATTAGAGTAATTCATCTGAAATATGTAAAAAAGGACAATGATATATGTTGAGTTGGTTTACTTATGCGCCTTTGAGGGATATCAAAAATGATCTTCAAAATCTTTAGCGCAATTTTTTTTTTTTAAGAAAATTGTCATTTCAATCCTTGATAACATGCCTGTGCTGTGTTTATCTCAACTCATAATGTTTATTCTTTTGTCATTTTGGAGTACATTGCCAAATCCAACTTTTCTCTAATATTGTTGCTTGTTAAACCAAACTATCAGGCGACCACTTTGTATGCTGTTAGAATTTTGATTTTTTTTGCATTTCCTATTGCAGACGTTCACTTCAGGTTGTTCATACAACTTCCTGGTATTTTGAAATCCACTCGACCGAGTGAGGTGCCATTCATAAATCATTGTCATCTTTATTGTTATTAGGATTCCAAACTTGAAGCATGATCTTTACTTGACTGTCTAGCAAGTGGGTGTTGCACTTGCAGGGGAATAGGCATGATCTATATCTTCTTCCTTTCTTTCATGTCTTTGCTCTACTTGCAAGTTATTTTTACCAGCGTGAATATGTGGACTATACAAGAATAACATGTACACTTGGAAATATTTTAAGATTTAGAATAGATTTTGAGGTCTCTTGTATTTTCTCTTGTAACTTAATATAAGTACCTAAGTGGATTTTTACTTGTTCTTCAGTTGGAAGTATGATGGTCCATCTGATTCTTTCAAGGCACTCATGGATATGGCAGCAGTTCATTCATCTTGCCGTCTTTGCATTCATCTTGCAACAAAGATCCAAGAAAAAGAAGAAATGACCACCGAGTTTCAAAAACGCCCTTGTAAATGCATCAGCAGTAAAGGAACTGTGTACCATGTGTATGTGAGAGAGAGAGGACGATTCGAGATGCAATCACTTTACCTCAGGTACATTTATCTTTCTTGAACTCATAGTTTCTTAAATTTATTAATCATAGTTTCTATCTTTATTAGCTTCACCGGCTTTACTAAGAGAATCATGCCTACAGTGTTTACTACTGTCAGTCTGATGTCATTTACTGCAACCTTGTAACAATTTCTTCAATTACTGTGTGTCTTCATTTGATGATTATTGTAGGTCCGGAGGTTTGACCTTAAAAGCATTGGAATCAGCAGTCCTCACCAAGTTCAAATCACTAAACCATATGCCTATTTGGAAGAATGAAAGACCAAAAAGCATTAGAGGAGATGATAACCTTAAAATATATAAGATATACCCAGTTGGCCTTACACAAAGACACGCATTATACAGATTTAATTTTGACAGTGATGCTGATCTGAGGAAACACATTGAGAGCAATCCCTGTGCTAAATTTGAAGTCATTTTTGTGTAACCACATGCCTAGTTGTTACTCATTTGGAAATAACCACTGTATGTTCATCCAAGTTCAATGGGCTGGTCTTGTACCATTGCTTCAGCTTTGTAGCTTGTATTTACTCAGAAATATGACTCTTAGGGGGTGTGTGATGTGTAAAAGAAAAAATTAGGAAAAGAGGTTGAATTTTTTCAAATTTGATGTGGGAAAAATCATTGAAGTATCTCTTCTCTTTTTTAACATTTTCATATTTGCTAATATGGAGGCAAAGGAAAAGAGGGTCTTAAAATCATTAATTCATTTTATGCCAAATGCGGTGCAACCTACTCAGTTTCACTTTCTATGCGGTCTACTGTCAAATATCAGCAGCAGCAGATCCTCCTGCAGATCAGTGAGTGGGGAGGGCATCTAGATCTCAATTGTTATTGACTGTGGTTCTGTTTTGCCCTCTGGTTTGCTTCGAGTATTTAGAGGAAAATGTCAAAATCATGTAGTATTGTTACTATTTGTTATTTCTAATCAGTTCTTGATGTAATTTAAAGTTCTTGTATTGTTTCTAAAAGGTTATGCTAGAAGATCAAGGAGCCAGCTTGTTGAGGTGGTAAAGTCTTATTATTCCATGGTGAAAGATCTACGCTCATATGGAAGTTCAATGGGTTTTCCTGAAGTAGTTGAGTATGTCATGGAGATTTCGTTTCATTGTCTAAATCCTAGTAATATTATCAAGCGGGAAAGGAAATCAAGGCGCACACACCAACGGGATCTTAATAGGGTGGTGGATTAGCTTGCAAAATATAAGCATGAGATGTATATGTTTGTTGGTGCCTCAACGATTTGCCCCCAATACCAGAATGTAAAAGAGGCAACATCAGGTTCGCCTTTCACATGATTTTATACAAATATTGATGTTAGCCATCTAAAGGTCTTGACTAAGTTCTAAGCCTAAAATCGCGTGGCAGTATACAACATAAAAATTCCTATTCTCAAAATCTCCTTTTCTAGTTCCAAAATACCCTCCTGCAGGGTGCCCTTGTTAGTATTTTTAAAAGTTCAAATTTCTTTGACAACTCCCACGCTCAAAATGCACCAGACAAGGATATCAACAGCTGCAGTTTCATACTTCTCAAGGGGTAATCAATAGTTAGCGCTGCCATTAAAAGATCCCATGAGCATGGGATTTTCCCTCCATTTATAAACTATACACAACATACCTCTTTAATTTTTTCATAAAAAGAAGAACCGGACTGCATGCTTTACGATGATTCCATACAAAAAAGGAACCGGCAATTCAAAATCATGATAGATTGGCAAAAGTTAAGATTAAAACCGTAAAACAGGATCTATAACAAAAAAATGCTAGATGCCAAAGTTTATATATTTTGATAGTCTTTAACCTAATCATCAAATAGGCGTCAAAATAAATAGTTTAGTATCATGACATTGTCTGGTTGAAATGATTTAGTTATCAAAGTCTAGGATGTGAAGATTGTAATTTACAAAATGGATTTTTGATTTATGTGTTATATTATATATTTTGTCATACAAGTGCAACTTATATCATTTAGTTTTGCATCGACTTGATGCATAGATTAGAGACTGTTAAAATGTATGAATTTTGATTTATAGGTATCTTTTCTAGAATAGATCATGTTTAATGATTTGAATTCCTAATTTAGATAGCTCATCATTAATCTTATAATTGTGAAATCAGCAGTGTGATGTAAAGTGAATAGTGTTATTAACAAAGCTAATAATGAAAGAGTAGCTAGCTACTAAGCTACATAGCATTGAGTTAATTATCGTAGTAAGTAGCTAACTTCAGCACCAAAAGCATTTGCCACATTATCTGGATCATAGTTTTATCTGGACAACATGCAAATCAGGACAGCCATGCGAGATGTTTGTCCACTAGAGTAGCAGGAACTATATATATATATATATATATATAGAATTATATAAACTAAATCCCTGATGAATAAAAACATAAAAAATATATTTATTGTATTAATTTTATACAATTATGATTTACGGGATCATGATCATTCATCCAGCATTGCTCCCTCTTCAACGCACGCCGCGCAAGTCGGCCTGACATTGACTAAAAAGGCACCAGTATTTCTTTCCTGTTCACTGAACCCCTTTGCACTACCAAACAAAGAAGGCACCAGCATTTATCTCAGCACAACAAGAGTGCTTGCTAAAATTTTACTCTACTGATCCATCTGCCCATCCATCGAATATTAGCTCTTACAAAAGTGAAATGTTATTAGAAATTTCTAAACTGTGATGTACCAATTGTTCAAATGCCATACTTTGGAATGAATTTTCATATACAAAAAAAGAGAAGAATAAGTTTTTGTATTCTAACATCGCACACTAATTTGAGTTTAAAGTTTCTTCTAGGATGATGTTAATATGACTCTATTTTCATTTGGAATTCTCTTGACATAACCATATATGGAATAAACTGAAAAGTAAAACATATTTCTTAGCTCGATAACCTTACAATGTTCTTGCCTTGAGCAATTTATACGAAGCTAAAGAATGTATTGAGCTAAGACAGGTTCATAACTACTCTATTTGCCTTCCTTCAACACTTCGACAGATGCACCACACGTTCTTATGGAGTTTATACACTCATCCTCTTTATGGATTTGCATCCTCGCAAAGATCTTGTCCTACACCCTGATTACCTGCTGAATTCCACCAGAATACCAATTTGGATAAACCAAGGCAAGAACCTGAGAATGTACCTCAGGTGCCACCATATCGTTCTTCTTCTCTTTACATACGCAGTGTACTATCACCAACTGCTATTTCAGTTCATATCACTTGTGGAGAAGGAGAGAGTACAATGGACGAGATTACTACGCGAGTTCATCTTGACAGTGCTGCCAAGGAAATTATCAGAATCTGGTTGGATAAATGCACAAGCAGCATTAAACAATTGGGAGAAACTGAAAGGGCCGGTTTGCTCAGAAGAGACGGTTTGTTCAAGAACAAGACCATTGAAATCAATCTTGCTGCAAACTTGCCTAGATTGTTCGGCCCTGATGTTGCAAACCGAGTTGGGGGAGCCATTCAAAAAGCTTTTAGGACATAAGATAGCAGGCAGTGGAAATGGCTATCGCTATGTGGTTAGCAAAGACGGTTTTCTAAAGAAATACCGGATGGATCACAGTCACAATTAGGTGGTATGGCTGCAACATGGCTCATTAGAGGAAGTATTAGTCTCACAAGGTTGTTGTTGCGGTTGTTCCTGTTGTATCTTGTACTCATCAATATTTGATCATCTGAATGAGTCATTTGCCTGCTTCATCCTACCTTATGGGACGCTAGATTGATTCGGAGGAGGCAAAAAGGAATCACATCTTAAGAATGTATATACGCAGTATCTATGTCAGGTTTTTGAGAAATAGTAGCTCCATCTAGTAGTTGAATCACTGTTTCTGTCGTGTGACTTGACTTGTTTTCAGCTTCTCAGCTCTTCAAAGAAAATAGCATTTAATTCATTGAGAGACTCGATGACTCTCAAGCCTTTATTTCTGATATCCAGATTCTCAGCTGAATGCCTCTAACACATTATTTAAGATAATTTGGCTTTAATCTATATATGCTTTCAGATTCTGGCTCCATGGAGTCAAAATTCATTATAATGATAATGGAAAAAGTTCAAGACTTGCTATCAGAACACTTTTCTCAGCTTCTAGACAGGAGACAACATCAACAGAGGCTAACAAATTTCCAGTTAATTGTATAATATCTCGAAGAAGATGGAAGACACACCAGGGAGACGTGGTGAGGGATTCAATAGCGTGGTGGATTGTCTTGCATTCTTTTTGTAATCCAATGATGAGCATGAGATGCCTCTGAGACCTTGCAGTACTCTTCAGGGAGGATATGCTTGCTAGTTCCTCAATGATTTGTGCCTCTACCAGAACGAAAAAGATGCAATATTTTTCTCAAAAAAAGAAAGAGGCAATATTGGTTAACGATGGTCATTCCCTTGTTCCATTTCCAAAGCATACATTGAAATATCCTATTCAAAGTAGAAATTATCAAAAATTCGAAATCTCAATTACGAATCAACAAAATATTAAAGAGATAATTTAGCCAAAGTAGCATCGGACTGCAGAGTTATTAAGACCATCATCCAATGTTCAATAGCACAGTTACCGGTCTCCTTTTATGCTTGTTAATATATTTTTATCATGACCATCGAGTTAGTTATTTTCCCAGTCTTGCTTCTAAATAGATTTTATGAAAGTAACACTCGTTTTTTGGCTATCAAGTAACGCTACAGAGTGCAGACCCAACTTCGGCACCTCCCACAACTAGCATACAATGTGATGGGAGAGGATTGGAGCAAATAATGAGACTAATGCAAATGAGGGATTTCTGGTGCAGAATACCAACATACAGCATTGCACCTTGCACCTAGTACAAGATCTGAGCACCAAAGCATTTCGATCGACCATATTAGTAGTATAGCAAAGTTTAGAAAGTCGTAGTATAACAACATTTCATAACCGTGTCTAAAAGTGAACAATTAAAGGGTCAGATGATGATCATTGTCCTCTCTCTCTCTCTCTGTTTTTTTTTTTTTTTTTTGGATAGACTTTTTTTTTTGGGTATAAAGGTACCACATTATTTTTGTCATCATATAGTGGCTGTGATAATTGGATGATGGATAAATCCCAGCCCTAACTTGTATTATCCGTAACATACTTCTATAACATAACTAGGGGCCTCCAAAAATGATGCAAGGGTTGTTATATATCTCGAACCCTGCGTGATGATGCTCTAAAATTGGGTTGTCTCTTGGGTTTGGTAATTAGTAAGTTCCGGTCCAATCCAGTCCGGTCAATGTCCTGGGGTTGACCGGGTTCCCGATGTGAATGCGGGCACAAGCTTTCTTGACCCGACCCGTTTTTCTTTTCCGAGTCGGTTGCCGGTCGGAGAGATAAAAGCAACCAGCTTTCAAGACTGTCGAAATTCGATAAGGCGCGAGAGAATCACCGACTCTCGAGGGCGCGAACCCAAGTCGACGATTCCCTAGAGAAAGCCTCCCCAAATCCAATCGGATCAATCCAATTCAATGGTATTTTCCGATAATTCCACCAATTCAATTGTTGTTTCCTTTCGTTTCTCCTTGCCTTAATTTCTTTGATTCGTTTTTTGCTTTTAAACTCGCTTTTTCTTCATTTGTGTTTTTCTCTTTTTATACTGAAATTGTTATTGGAACTGGAGCGATCTCCTTATTAGAAATCTGTACTATTAACTACTAGATGGAAGTGTAGAATTTTTGGATTAGGGTTTGGACCCCGATGAGAGGAAACCTTCACGTCCGATTTTAAAGGGGGAAATCCAATCCTATTAGTTTGAATAGGAATTTGATTTTATGCAGAAGGTGTGATTTTGTGTTTAGCCAATTCTTTTTCTTTCTATCCATTAACCATGCTTTACAACTTTCATGATCTGTTCGGGCTCGGATTTATAAATACCATTAGTGCTAATTCTTCGGGTCGCGATGATTAAATTGGGTGCTGGGTCTAAGAATATATGTACCATCTTCGTACCGATTGGAACAAATTGATTAAACTTCCTATTTATGGGTGCATTTCTTTTCATTTGTCGCAATTTATGCAGTTGATATTGGTATTTCTAACAAATTTTAGCAATCAAATACAAAGAAGCAAAAGAAACAATAATAAACAATAGAAACAAAGACGAAAGTTCGCCTTATCTGTTAAACGGACAAGAGCCAATCGGAATTGTTCCTGTAGAATTTAGATGATTATAGTGAAAATAAATGCTTCCTAACTGTCAATTATTGTGACAAAAGATGTAAAGCCTATATTTTTTGACTGCAAATAGATAATTTCTTTGCCTATGTGTAGAAATCACAAGTTCAATATATTCCTTTGATGGCAAATGTTTGTGTTGCCTATGTTTCTATGCTATTCTTCATGACAAATAATCCAAGTGAAACGTACATATGTTGTCATAATGCTTTGTCTATAGGTTGAAGAAGCTTGGGCTAGATAAACCAAATGTTTGCTGGGTTCTTGTTTAGATTTTACTGTGTTATAACTTTCCTAGCATGGGGAGGTTCAGTGATATTTCGTAATTTTGGTTGGCATTATCCAGCAATGTGGATGGTCTTTTTGATCATTGAATTTCATGGACCTATCCCAATAAAGGAAGTTTGAGTAGTGATTGTTTTTTTGCAATTAGGTAATGGTTATGGTGAAAATAGAATTTTCACACTTCACGAAGAGAAATATGCCGGCACATGTTGGGACATGTCTCCTTTGCAAATGGGTTTTGGTAGTTTGCAATTTCTATGATCTTGCACATTAAGGCCATTTGTTGGTAGTGCGAAATTCTAATGCTGCTGATTTTTCTTAATCTCTTATCTCACTCTGCTATGGTTGGGTTTGGGTTGTATCTTTCATGCAAAAGAATGATTGATCTTCTTTCACGATGTCAACTGTTAGATTGAGCATTCCACAGCTTTCAAAGCGCTCCAACCTCTTCCTTCCATTCCAGGCATAGATCATGTTGTACTTTGAAAGATGTGTAATGTGCAATCCAACAGTTGACATCACAAAAAAAAAAAAATCAATCATTCTTTTGCATGAAAGATACAGCCCCAAACCCGCTATGGCGGCCTTCACTTCTCTCATTGCCCGCTGTGGTTCTTCTTTATGAGTTATTTTGACCTTGTTTCTGAAGTACTTACATATTTTGCAATGGACAATAGTACATGCATCGTAGAATAGTTCAACTTTTTTTCTAATTAATGTATCATGTACTAAACTTTGGGAAACAATTACCAACATTTTTTTCTAAAGCATAACTCATGAATTTACCATGGTAGCCCCCAATAACAATTTGATGGATTAAGACAGGGCATGAATAACAATCCAAATGTGCCTTTTATCAAAAACTGATTAACAAGTTTTCTATTCATTGATTCACGTCATTAAAATATCTTTTTGGAGAAGATTTATTCTTGTGAAGTATCAATGTTTGTGAAATACCCTTTGAGTAGTATTTTGAAATTTATAAGAATTAGGTCTTCATGTGTAATGCAGAAGAGAGGAAGCTTATCCCCTTTTGTTGATTTTCTTTATCTTTTACCATGAGGGCAAGACTTTTGAAGACTTCTTTTCCCACTTTTTCCATGTAATCTTGTGGGATTTCATGTGATAGTACCGTTGGACATCAAAGTGGATGCATTGTGAAGAGTGAGCCGGGATTAAACTTTGGAGATCAAGACACAAATCGAAGGCAAATTGAACCGAAGAACCCTTTGTTCAAAGAAATCTCTTCGAGAATTTTTATTAAAATGTAAAAAACGAAGGTGAACCTTGGTGCAGTGGTAAGGCTGCTCAATTATGACTTCGCTGTCACGAGCTCGAAACACAATTTTGAAACATATAAGCAACCTTTCCGCATGTTGGGATAACATTGCATATGTCTGACCTTCCTCAAAGGTTGCAATAGCAAGAGCCTCATGCACTGAGACGCTCTTTTGTGCCAAAATCCCATGCTTCATTTTAGTGTATTTGAAGCATATGTAGGACATGACCCCAAATTCGATCGTTAAATTCAATATACAATCATAATAGAAATAGGACCCAATAATAAGGACACATACTAGAATTGTTTAATTACAAAGATAGAATGTTGCTAAAATTTGATACTGTCTCCAATGAAAAACTTATAAAAAAATCTGGCAAAAACCTCTAAATCTGTGAATCTACCTACCTCTTGTGTAATCCTTGTCCATGAATCCATTGGCTCTTTCAAAGCTTAGTGTAGTCCATTAGGTCATAATACCTACTGGTTGCTTCTAGTGCTACATTAGAAGTAGGGCATCTAATAGAAACAATTAAAGGTGCCCCCTTTTTTATTTATCAAAGTGTTGACTGAAGTTAGTCAGGGCAGTTTGTTGCTGACTTAACGCTTCAAAAAAATAAAAAGGGGGGCCTCCGGTCCCTATTTCATTTGAAAAAAAAGGGAGTCGGAGAGCTCTCTCCCCACTCCTCTTCTCTCTCTCTTCCTCTCTTCCTCCCTCCCTCTCTCTCTCCCCCTCCCTCCCTCCCTATATTTCCTTCTCCCTCCCCCATTTGCTCATTAGTTTCTTGAATTGAGTGGTGGAACAGTGCTAGTCTGCCCCCAGTATGGCTTGGTATGCTCGAATCAGACAATTTGGGATGGTACAGCATACAATGGTTATTCTGATACTAAAATTTCAGTTCTCAAGTTTCCTGAAGTGCCTAAATACATATTTCAAGATTTTGGAAGTGGCAACACTTTTGGGTACTCAGACATAATGCAGCATAGTCAGACACTCTCCGGCACCCAAAAAATGGAGTTCCCTACTTACATCAGCCATAAGTGTGGCTACTTGACACAATTTTTTGGAAGGTTCCAATAAAAGACATCTTAATATAGTTCTATAGTTTTTAACTATTTTAGATGCTAAACAGTATTAACTTATTGTTTCAGACATTCCAATTGAAGTATCATACATTTTTCTTCTTTTTGTTAGTGTGATATGGTGCGAAATGCAGATTTATTGATAAGAAGTAGCATTAACTTAGACTCATATTCAACATAGTTAGATATATTGATAAAATATAATTTTTTGAATATTCATATCATATAGATGCTTTGGAGTACTTCACGCACTTTGAAACACTGGGAAGATTGGCTCCCATGCCAACTTCTAGGTAACAATTACACTTGTACTTAGATTAAAATATTTGATTTATATAATGCTTTTGAAGCTGTGTAATTAGAACAAGCATAGATGTTCTTTACCTAGCCTTATTTGAGTAGATGTAAATTTATGATTGTTTGTTATGTAGGCAAGTGTTCAGTCTAGGATAGGGTCTAGAAGAGAAACCCCAAGAGGACGTCATCATGGTTTAAGTCAACAAAAGAGGCAAGAGATAAAAGAAGCATTCGAACTCTTTGATACAGATAATTCTGGTACGGACTTTTGTTTGAATTATTGTTAATTTGTTTTTCTTCGTTTTTCTCTCTTCCACTGTCATATAACCTTCTGATCTTGTTTACAGGGACTATCGATGCCAAAGAGCTGAATGTTGCAATGAGGTAATAATTCCTTGTTCTATTCAGTAGGCCCCATTCTTTTGAACTAATTTACATCCTATCTCATTGTAGAGGGTGGTGCAACAATACTGATTTGCAATATTTTATTTGCAGGGCCTTGGGTTTTGAAATGACAGAAGAGGTGACAAGTCTTCTCTCTTTCTCCCCGTTTCAAGTCATTAAATCTATTTTCCTTTGTGCCTTTTTAATTATACTTAAAGTTCAAAGTCATTTTACAAAGTTATATAAGTTTATTTCTCTATTTATTTATCAATTCATGATGGAGAATCTCTGTTAAATATAAAGGGAAGTTGTAAATTGTTGTGCTAATGCATGCCAATTCAGGGCACATGAAAAAGAAAAAAAAGAATTAGAGGGATTTGTAGGCCAATACAACATATTCATGGCAAATGCCACGAGATAAACTAATTTTTGCAGAAAACTTTATAGATGATGCAAGAGTCAGGGAAGAGGAAGCAATTTTCTAGATTTACTTGAAGTTCCATTACTTGGCTATTTATTTTTCCACTAGCATCCATTCTGTATCTTGCATAGGAAGTGCCTTTCTATAAACTATTTCGTTTTCAAATGGATGTGTGTAGTGGGAATGCAGACCTTTCCATGATCCATTTGATTATGCTCTTCGGATCACCTCCAATGATAAGTGGTTTAGTAATTATATACTTGAAGCAGAGATGACCCTTGTCTGCGCTCCATGCAAGGTTATTAAATGGGAAACGTAGGCACCTTGTCTTGAAACCCTTGAGAAATCAACCAATCTGCATATTGCGTAGTTCACAATATCCAAGCAGAAACCTATGAAATACAGTGTATGATCAATCATCTCCTTAATCTGGACATGTCTTCCCACTTGATGCACCGTTAATATTCAGGAGAGATGCATAGGAAACAGAATAAATGATACAACTTCTTCATGAACCTAGGTTAGCATGCAATGAGGAAAGACTATGATACTTCACCTCCAATACATCAAAATGTCATAGAAGAAAATAAAAACACTAAAAGAGTAAAAGCCATCATGTTGAGGTGGAAAAAGGCCAGGTCCAGAGGACCTACATACTATGGGCATTGCACAAATTAGCAAGTACAAATAACAAGTATCATCTGCAAACTATCTTACCACAATAGCAAAAGGAAATATCTTCACAATTGTGCTATTACTAGTATTTCAGAAGATGACCTTGAGAATTATAACTAAAGTTTCTCTTCACGAGAAATAATGCTACCAGCATATAAGCTTCTTACAATATCTGCAATATTTATATAACATCTAGATTGTGAACATGATAGCCAACTAGGGTTCTTAGAACTTCATAGCACTCGAGGGTTTTGATGTATGATATCTTCATACAAAGAAAATGTCTTATGATATATTACTTTTTTGTTTAGTAAATGGAATATTTTACTTAGTCTTGATTTATGTTTAGTATTTTCAATATTTTACTGACATGTCCTGCTATACATTGTGCATTTCTATTCTGTAGTACGTAGCTGAGGCCATTTGCAAGAGGATGCCTTGATTATTATGATGAGTTGCCATATTGAAGCCACCACTTAATTGTTAAGCAACATTGGTGTAATAGATATAGTTCTAAACTTATGAAATCCTATGTGCTGCAAACTCTGCAATATCCAGGAAGATTAATAAGTGACAGTGGATCATATGTTGGATCTTCCATCAATTGCATCTTGATAGAGCATTTTGTTGCTGCTATTTTCTGATTTAGTTTGACTGGATTCTGGATAACATTTAGTTTGAATTCCTAGTTCAAATGTTTAAATAGAATCTTACTGCTTGGTGCACTTAAATTATAAAATGTACAAATTTGCTTGTAGAGGCCTGGCTGTGCTTTAAAGGCTTCTCCTTGTCAAAAGAAGAAAATGAACTGAAATTAAGTGAAATGAGCTGAAATCATGCTACATTCTTCTTTATAATCAGTTGAAGGGTCTCACTAGTGACTATATAAGTCTTTTGATATTTTGTTGGTATTGGTGTATAAGATTCTAGGCACATTTTAGAACATGCTTATTATACATTTGTAAGGGGCAGAAGATAATCTTCATTTTCTCACACAGTTTTTTATAATCCAAATTATACAAATCCATGCTTCTCCTTATCAAGCATTTGGAGTTACAACCATGCTTGAAGTTAGTATTTGAAAAGTGTTTTCTTTATTAATGGTCAAACGGTTAAGCTTGGTTAAGCTGTGACTGCTCCAACAATTCGTGGATGTTCTTAAACCAATGTTGTCAACTATTACTGTCCCAACATAACACTCCTGGTCATAACTGACTGAATGTTTTAGGCACGCTTGATTCATGTGTGGTTTGATATGTTGATTATATTGGGCTATATTAGCATGACGTGGAATTGAGAATCATCAAATCTGCAAGAATTTCTTCTGGCTAAATGCTTATGTTTTTCAGTTCTTTCAACACCTGAACTTTGAGTTGGTTTTGCATTATGGAAATCTGACTTGAAGCTAAAACACAACACCCTTACGTTATTGCAGCAAATTAATCAGATGATTGCTGAGGTAGACAAAGATGGCAGTGGTGCAATTGATTTTGATGAATTTGTATACATGATGACAGCTAAGATTGGAGAAAGGGATTTTGAGGAACAACTGTTGAAAGCTTTTCACATTATTGACCAAGATAACAATGTAAAATTTTATCTCAAATCTCACTTGTATCTATATATCTATACCTAAATCCCTCTTTCTTCTATCTATTTATTATAACTTCGATGGTGCTTGTGTATGTGACTTGCACAAGATTGTCATAACTCTTTTGGGGCTTATTCCAGGGAAAGATATCTGATGTTGATATCCAGCGTGTTGCCAAAGAGTTGGGGGAAAACTTCACTCCTGCAGAGATCAGAGAGATGATTGCAGAAGCAGACCGCAATGGTGAGAATTTTTTCCTTTCGAATCTACAGTGGAATCCTTGGATGTTCTCTCGGGTTAGTGTTGTGCTTTCGTGCATCTTGTTTTTAAATCATGCTAAACCTACTTAATATGATTGACTAATTTCTCTCTTACGCAGGCAACCAAACATATTCACCTAAAATGTTTTTCTGAAACTTTTAGGAAGTACAATGAAGATATAGTGTCAATACTTTGTAGAAATATTGGTAGTACTTGCAACACTTAGTTAGAAATAATTAGAAGAATCTCACCTTTCTTCACTAATTAGAAATCAGCAGCTCACTTATTATGGCTTTGGTAGAGCTTCCCCAACAACGAGGATGGAATTCCAGTCGGAGAGGGGAAAAAGTAATTTTACTTTTAGTTTCTATTTCTCTCTGCGTGTAATTAAGAGAAACTGCTATAGTATTTGGGAACATTTATATACCACACTGTTTGACTTAGAATAAGGACTCTTTATAATGCTTATACAGTATCTATATAGACTCCTGGTAGAAAGAACATGGCTCAATGTATACAATAAAATTGTGAAAAATGGAGAAAATCAAAACTCTTTCCTTATCAAAGAGTCAACGAAAACTACTGGAAATGATCTAGCTTTTTGTAAAACAAGCATCACACCTCACACATGTTCCACTTTAAATTGCTGAATACACAAGGAGGTTATGTATATAAATCATTGCCTTATCAAATTCTCGTTCATGTGTATTTTGGAAACCATACAGCAGACATGCTTGAATATGGTTTTACCTTAGGGTAAGTCAGAATTTGAAGCTGTGTTTTATCTTCTTCTTACTCTTTTCTATTGGTATGTTCCTTAATGAAACCATTCAGTAATACTAATTAAATATAAATTTTAAATTATTATGTCCGTCATTGTTTATTAAATTGGCAAGAAAATGAACTACAGTATACGAACAATTTTTTATTTTGGAAGTAGAAGAAGGATAGGTATGTTTTTTTTTGAATTCGGTGCATAAGTACATGGGGTATAACATACAGATTTGTATAGTGCAAGTATTATGCAATTATTAGATAGGTTTGGGAACTTCAGAGAAAGATAAGGTGCTTCAAGCTCAGCACACATGGTTAGTGCCTTAGCATGAGCCAACTTTCCTATGTCGTTTTACATTGATCCTGCCCAGATTTTCTATGTGCTAAATATTGGTTGAGCTAGGTCGTAGGTCTGATGTGTAATTTTCCTAAGCTTGGTCCCCCTAGAAACACATGTATGCATATTTATATGTATGTATGTATGTACATATGGATCTATATGTGTCTTACCTTTTTGCAGACATGGAAAGCAGCTTCGCTCTTAAGGTATCCATGCACACTGAAGTTATGTTTTATTGCATCTGCATCCCAGGCTCGCTTCTTTTTCTTGCATTTTTGAATAGTTGCCTTAACCAAAAAAACTAATATTTGATCCCAGACTGCTATAGCAATACAAGGGAAAACACAAAATTCTTGTCTCAGATTTTCACCCTACAAAACCAACCTATGTCACTTTATGGATGTTAATGAACATATCGTCTCCAGTGCTTTTGCACTTCCACTACAACTGAAGGAATCACAATAAAGAGAGATCTGGGAAAACTAGCCTCTTATCTATGTGGCACATTCCTCGCCACTTCTTAGTTGCTGCTCCCTAATTGATGAAAAAAGGATCAGTTTCCTAAAGAAGGCCAAAGTTAAGGAAGATGAATGTAACCAATCAATGACAAATATTCTTTTTTTATCCATGTTAGGCTTATGCCCATAACATATTTCGTTTAGCGCTTGTTGACCTTAAAATTCCAGAATTGCCTTGATGTCATGCAACAATAGAAGATTTGCACATCCACCTTGGCCTTGTGAAGAGGGGAATGTCATTTGTAAGCTGAAAAGGAAGTGTCATGCAAGACGTGCCTGGCTCCCTTTTGCCACTTGAGTGCACCTCTTCCCCCCCACCATCCAACACACATGAAAAATAATAATCATAAATGTGTAATTTTATTTAGGATTGCTAGTATCGTTTACAGTTCTGTTTTTGGTACTAGATTGCTAAAAGAAATTATTAAAAAAAAGATTACTAAAGAAATAGCTGATCCAAGTGCATTTCATTTGTCAAAGCTCATTCTTGATAGCACAGGGTCAAGGAAATACAAATCAGCTCGTGAAACCTCCACCTTATCGTTTTTTGCAAAGACCATATCTTTTTTTAGATGTTACAAGCCCTGCGATCTTGCATGCTAAAGAAGTCCATACAAGTTTCAATCCACTCAGAAAGTCTTCTTTGGTGATAGAAACATCAGTCATATTGCAAGTATTGGAAACCACCTAGACTAGAAAAATTACTTGACATCAACTTCATGAATGTAAGAGGAGCATAAGCATTCTGCTGCTGCCCAAATTGAAATTCTTGAAGGTCTGCATGACAGATTCAAAATATTTTATATCTTCGTCTCATTTTTTAAGGAATTAAATTCATCAACATAGAATGAGCACTTGCATTGACCTACTTCGTATGTTAGTATCCAAGAAGGCCTCTGTCAAGTTCTGTTTCAAATAATTCCAAAGTGAAGACCATTGTTAATCTTGTATCTCCAAGTATTTATCTTATCTCTAGTTCATACACCATCCCTATTGCAACAGAAACTTTTTCTACTTGTATGCCATTACTCAAACTAGGGAAATTTTAAAGGGGGAAAAACACAGGTGTGTGCCTCATCATCTCATCTTTAAAATACAGGGTTTTGTGGGAAGAGAAACTCTCCTGTCAATGTTTTACTTCCCTGTGATCCAAATTAGATTTTTGTATAGCCTTTCTACTTGTTAAAACTTTTCCTTATTGCCTGCAAAACGGGCAGGTTGTCCTCTCTACCTTTATTGCAGGTACCTAAAATTTGAGTGTTTGGACTTTCTCTTTTCTAACCATCATCCCAAAATGGACTTCCAGTTTCTTGCACAGCTCTCTGTAAAGATCTCCACTCTGTTGCCTTCTTGAGCATTACAAGTAGTTGTAAGCTCTTTGGAGAAGGTTTCCGTTCTACAAATTTATTCAGAGTTTCATCTTGATCTCTGTACCATTATACTGAGTTTAAATATTTTAGGCATAAGATGCATTTCCTGTAGCTAATGTAATTATATTTTACTCTTCTATGTTGCCATGGGGTGACACCATCAGATTGTAGTATCTTCCTCTACTAGTTTGAAGAAGTTCCTTACTAAGTTTTCTTGCACTCCATTGTGATATGTAGCTTATCCTAACGAACACAGGTCTGCGAAACAAATAGAATTGCAGTCCTGTACAGTTGCTTGACCTTTTATCCACTTAGGCTACTGGAAATAACTGGGATATTCATCTGTTGTTGCAGGTGATGGAGAAGTTGATACTGATGAGTTTATCAGGATGATGAAAAGGACGGGTTTTGGTCAATAAATATCTGAAGTTATGTTGCTGCAAAAGGCTGTGAATTCTTTATGATGCAAGTGACTAAAACAGCTTCAAATTCAAGAACGTGATGTAAATTAAATTAACCTGCCCGTCAAAAGTTCTATGCGCTGCATCTTGCTTTATTTTATTTCTATCGTTTCTGATGTATGGTTGTGTCGTTTGATAGTTGTAATTCACGTTAAAAATGGCTATTTTCTTGATGTTGAGTTGATAATGCGATCACCAGATTATTTTCACCTATGACTGATGATTCACCAATCAAAGAACCAATTACGTCACTGGTAAATCTGTACCTGTGTAGGACTTGAGGTGTTGGATTTTCTGCATAATTACTTCCCTTTTGATGGTAAATACGGTCCAGGAATTAGCATTCCATGTGGACACGTGGAGGAGAATTTCCCCGCATGGTGCTGGCGTTTGACGTTATGCGGTAACATTTTTGAGCAAAAATGTTTGCCGTGGGAGATTTGTAACTTAGGCTTTTCGTTGATACACTTCTTCCCTTGATACAAGATCTTCTCCCTCCAAATGATGGGTGGAGAAAATAAAACTCACGGCACTGTAGTGCAATTATCACTTTTTTTTTTTTTTGGTTTGGGGGTGCGGGGGGGACAAAATCTTATACATTGGCGGTGCATTTGTTAGTTCTCCATGTCGCACTTAATGAATGATTCTAAGTTTACTCATTAAATTTCAACGTGAAAAATAGTAATCTTTTTTGTCTATATGGGCCAATATTTGGATAGTCCGGTTCTCATATTTTGCTCAGCGTTGTTGAGGAGATGTTTAGGAAATACAATATTTCATAGGGTGGCCAAGATAATTTAATGCCCTTGTTATTAGCTTATTGTTATTAAAATCAAAGCATAAATTTATAGTCTCCATTTTACTCTACCAGCTACTCTTTCGATGTTTTAGTTTTTCTTGTAAAAATTAAATAAAACTCATTCATTCAGTAGACCATGTAATGGTATGATCTTCAATTTCTATTCTATGCTCTACTCAATCCATCGGTATTGATGATAGAAACAAGTGTCATGGATACAACAGCATACAGTTCCGGATATGTAACAAGTGGATCTTTGTGGCATTTGACGGAAAGGTTCTAAACACCGTGCCACGTTTCCCTTCTCTATATACGTGATTGGCTTGATAATCATTTGAAGAGCTAGACATTTCCAAAATGTTCTAAGAAAGTGGCGAATATCTCGAAACGGTTTTCTCTCTCTATCAATCCACTTCATAATTATTCTTGAAGCCACTTCAATTCGTAGTTTGATATGTGGACAGAAAGAATGTTATATATTTGCCAAGATACATAGAAAGGTTCAAATATTGAAGTTCTCCGGCCTCTTTTATCGACCTCCGTAAAGCCATATTCAACTTGACACCTGCCGATGTTACCAAGCGCCTGTTTGTCGTGCAGGAAAAAAAAAAAAAAAATTCAATAATAAATTTTTAATTAGAATAAAATATCTCTGGATTGCTAATAATTTATTTTTAGATTCCTACCGTTTACTATTACCACATGCTGTCATGTAAGTCCATTTAAATGATCGAAATGGCCTTGACGGTTTTAGAAGAAAAGATTAATCCTACAGAGACTTACTTAGTGATGGATTTTTTGTTTATTTGCAAATACCGTCCCTCTAATTTCCTCAACTAGAATCCTTTCTTAACGCCATATCTCCAATCCTACGCCGCCGCCCTCCCTTTTCACTCTATCTCTACTAGCAATTAAGGTGATAATAGCTCTTTTACGCCCTTTATTTTTTCCTCTCTCTTTTCCTTCCTGTTTTTCTTCTTTTTCCTCCGATCTCTTCCTCATCCTATGATTCTTTGAATTCGTGGCACGGTCTCAGCTGATTCATCTTTATCCTTGTTTTGTTGGTTCCAAAATAATGCCACTCATCTTTAACAAAAAAAAAAAAGTTATGATCTCCGTTGTTTTATTTATAGTATTTTTTATTTATTATATAAATAAATAGTTAAATATATTTTTAAGTATTTATTTATTATGTTATTTAATAGCTTGATACGTAGATGGATTACTGATACCTGTTTCATATTCTCTTTATCAATATGTTATACTACATATTACTCATAAAGCAAGTAATTGTAGATGGATTATCATATAGTGGTGGTAAAATACGGACAAGAAGGAAACATATTGAGGATGAACCAAGAGAGCACATTCGATGAAATTATAGATGGGATATACAGTAGGTGGGGTATAGATAAAGATATTCTGATACTGAAATATCCATTTTTCACCTTAGAAACTTTATGTATAAACTCAAGAATGATAAGGATGTCCAACGCATGCTTACTTTTCACATTGCACCGAAGTCTCCATCAATAGAGATCAATATGGAGATCAACCTTAATAATAGATCAAAATCAACTCGTCTAATTAAGTCGGAGAAAAATATTTTCTTTAAATTATTTTATTATTAATTGATTCATCTAAAGTTTATTGTCTACTGTAATTATTTCATATTTTTGATAACATATTTGGTCCACAAGATGTTGGGACTATGGCTCTCACAGTCACAGCTTCATCCCATGGTTCTACATCTACATCCGGTCTTCGATTAGCTAGATCATGGGAGAATGCCATAATAGGCAGGTCAGTTATTTAAAAATGCAACTCATTTTAAGGAGGTATTAAGAAATTATTCAATCGCCCATAACAAAGATTATCAATTCATCAAGAATGATAAACTAAGAGTTACTGTCAAATGCATCAATGAAAGTTATCTATGGCGACTGCATGCATCAAGGGTTGGGCAACATGAGATTTTCAAAATCAAAACATTCAGTAACACGCATACTTGCGGCAGTGGCATTGGGAGGGTCGGACATCTAAAGGCATCAAAAATATAGGTTGTCGATATAGTGCTTCAGAAAGTTAGAAACAGACCATTGTATAGACCAATTGATATCAAGAAGGATATTCAAAAGGATTTTGACATTCATCTTCCTTGCATGCAAGCTTGAATTGATAAAGAAGTTGTTAGAGTCACATTACATGATGAAGATTATGCATCATTTGATCTCTTGCGATGGTATGGTGAAGCAGGTTGAGACTAACCCAGAAAGTTTATCTGTACTTGAGTATCCAGATGGACATTTTGAGAGGGTGTTTATATATTTTCATGCATGTTTAGTTGGATTCAAGAGTGGATGCCGTCCTTTATTGTTCATGGATGGAACCCATATTCTTAATAGATATGGTGGTGTAATGCTTTCAGCAGTGGCTCTTGACGCTGAGAATGAGATGTTTTCACTAGCTTTTGCTATTGTTAGTGTAGAGAATGATGTCAATTGGGTTTGATTTTGTGAGAAACTTCATGATGTAATTTATAACAATGAAGATCCTTACTATCATCAATTATGTTTTATTTCAAACAGAGCAAAAGGCTTGACAAAGGGTGTGAGGACTTCATTTTCTGATGCTACCCATGGTTATTGTTTGCGGCATCTAAAGGAGAATTTCAAGAAAAAGCTCGATGGGTTGTCAGTAGCACAAAGAGAAAAGGTGTTGAGCCTACTTGATAGCGCAGCTTATGCACTACAGATATTACAATTCATTGATTATATTAGTGACATAGGAGAGATTTCATCGAAGGCATGTGAATGGATTGAACGTGGCTCAAATATTGATCACTGATCAAATGCTCTATTTAAGGGAGAGCGATATGGGGAGATGTACTCTAATATTGTGGGGTCATTTAACAATTCGGCGAAAGAGGCATGACAGCTTTCAATAACTCCTATGGTAGACATGCTACGGTATAAGATGATGGAGTTGATGCATGAGTGACGTGATCGCTCCCATAAATGGCAGACATATCTAGTTCCTAAGATTGAGGAGCTGATAAATATGAACATTGAAGATGGAAGGGGTCTTACAGTCTGATATTCGGATGGCGAGCGGTTTGAAGTAGTCAAGGATTGCCTATACGAAGTTAATCTTAACACCCGTACTTGTTCATATAGGTATTGGCAGGTCTATGGTCACCCTTGCTCACATGATTGTACAACGATAATTAGGAAGCATGAGTCAGTGTATACATATGTATCTAAATTTTTCACAGTGGATGCTTATCGGAGAATGTATGAGCATGCCATCTTTCCTATCGTGGATATTTCTAAACCTACAGGGATAGAGCGTGAGGATCTGATTATAAAACCACCTATAATCAAACCAAAGGTAGGAAGGCCTAAAAAGAAGTGCATTGAATCCCAACCAGAGGAAGTTCATTTGCTTAAATGTGGGAGATGTCATAATGTTGGGCATAATCGGAAGACATGCAATGCCTCAATAGCTGAAGAATAAGTATATCTTGAAGCCTGTATGGTTATGTTCTGTTGACACTCATATATACGGAGAAAATGAAGTTATAAAAGTTAATTTTTTATGAAGCTAATTAATTATTTTTTATTTATTTCAGATTTACTCTCTTTTAGATGCAGCTCAACAGTTGTCCAAACAAAGAAGGGTTTCAATGTATCAAGAATCTATATTTTTGCTATCTTTTTTATTTTTGAAGCTTGTATGGTTATGTTCTGTTGTCACTCATATGTCCAGAGAAGATTAAGTTATAAAAGTTAATTTTTTATGAAGCTAATTGATTATTTCTTATTTGTTACAAATTTACTCTCTTTTGGATGCAGCTCAACAGTTGTCCAAACAAAGAAGGATTTCAATATATCAAGAATCCATATTTTTATTGTCTTTTTGATTCTTGAAGCTTGTATGGTTGTGTTCTGTTGACACTCATATGCCCGGAGAAGATGAAGTTATAAAAGTTAGTTTTTTTATGAAGTTAATTGATTATTTTTTATTTGTTACAGATTTACTCTCTTTTGGATGCACCTCAACAGTTGTCCAAACAAAGAAGGGTTTCAATATATCAAGAATCTATATTTTTGCTGTCTTTTGATTCTTGAAGTTTGTATGGTTATGTTCTATTGATACTCATATGTACGAAGAAGATGAAGTTATAAAAGTTAGATTTTTATGAAGCTAATTGATTATTTTTTATTTGTTACAGATTTACTTTCTTTTGGATGCACCTCAACATTTAACAAAGAAGGGTTTCAATATATCAAGAATCTATATATTTGCTGCCTTCTTGATTTTTGAAGCCTAAGTGTAAATATTCTATTGAGACTCATATATTTATGAAAAAAATATAATGTATATACAATTATTTTATTGAGACTCACATATTTATAAAAAAAATATAGTGTATATACAATTACTTTGTTGAGACTGCAAATTTTTAGCCTTTCATCCAAATGTAACCAAATTGCATATGGTTTATTGATATTTTTGTGCTTTATTCACTTTTGTCGATGGATTGTAGTAGTTTATTGAACTTGCAGGTAGATTGTACATATAAATAGCTTGAATAATAGTTACCTACTATGCAACCCGAGATGAAAATCTGAAAACTGAACCTGCAGGTGAACTGGATTCGTATAACCAAAAAATAAAACTAGATAACCAGAAATCAAAACTGGATAATCAAAAATCAAAACTGGATAACCAGACCACCGACTTTGGTACGAAGAGCAACTGGCACGTTGGCCCGGCACATAACCTGAGCATAAACCTGTATAACCTGCAGGTGAACTAGGTAGATTATACATATAAATAGCTTAAACAATAATCAGCTACTATGTAACCAGAGATGAAAACTTAAAAATTGAACCTGCAGGTGAACTGAATTCGTATAACCAAACCATGTATCCATATAATCAAAAATTATATTATGTAACCAGAAAATAATCGGATAACTAGACATGAAAACTGGATAACTAAAAATAAAAATTGGATAATCAGACCACCGACTCCGGTACGAAGAGTAACTGGCATGTTGGCTCGGCATATAACCTGAGCATAAACCTGTATAACCTAAACAGGGACCTGTGTAATCTGAATATACACTTGTGTAACTTTAATACTACTGGTGTAACCGGAACATGGACATGCGTAATCAATTTACCTAACCATAAAAACTATCTTAACATAAATTTGTATAATTAAAAATTAAAAATGGATAACTAGACAACCGACTGGTATATAACCTACAGCTCAACAATTGGCCCGACACATAACCAGACAAGCGACTGGCACGAAGAGCAGCTCAACAGTTGGCTCGGCACATAACCTGAGCATAAATCTGTGTAACCTAAATAGGGACTTGTGCAATCTGAATATAAACTTGTATAATTTTAATACTACTTGTGTAACCTGAATATGAACATGCGTAACCAGTTTACCTAACCATAAAAACTGTCTTAACATAAATCTGTGTAATCAATAATAAAAAATGGATAACTAGACAACCGACTGGCACATAACTTGCAGCTCAACAGTTGGCCCGACACATAACCAGACAACCGATTGACATGAAGAGCAACTCAACAGTTGGCCCGGCACATAGCCTGAGCATAAACCTGTGTAACCTAAATATAAACTTATGTAACCTTAATACAAATCTGTGTAACCTAAACATGGACCTGCATAACTAATTATCAAATTTACAAAACAACAAAAACTATCTTAACATAAATCTTTGTAACCTGAACAGCTTTCAATAAATTCTTTTAGAAGTAATATATAATTAAACATAAATATTAGTTACATAATTGTATCTCAATTGTTCATCCACAAGTAAAAGTTACATTAAGATTGTCCATCCACAAATAAAAATTACAATCGATCCTCCATTGTACTAGCCCCATCCCCATTAGCTGCAGTCTCCTCACCCTCTCCATGCTAATTAGCAGCTTCACGGCCTTTCTCCATTTCATCTGCAGTAAACTTCTCAAACTATTCTTCATCATTAACAGGCTTTTTCTCCACTGAAAATATGCAATATATGCATAAACATAATTATATAACTG
This sequence comes from Elaeis guineensis, assembly GCF_000442705.2. Taxonomy (NCBI): domain Eukaryota; kingdom Viridiplantae; phylum Streptophyta; class Magnoliopsida; order Arecales; family Arecaceae; genus Elaeis; species Elaeis guineensis. The sequence goes on along the minus strand of NC_025995.2, from coordinate 102,181,531 downwards.
AAAAATAAAAATATATAATCGGACCAAATATATAGATAACTAAACACACGAATTAGATAAGCACACTTACTGTCACTTAAAAATTGTACTTCATTATCACTTTTGGCTGCATGCCCTCCATCTATTATTTTCTCACAGATAATCCCCCTTTTTGAATCTTTGTGAATAAGGAGTGCACTATATTCAGCTCGTAACCTTATAATATCACTCGATCCTATGTCTAATTATACTCCATGTTGCAATAGTTTCATATAGCATATCATAAAAACTCCACAATTAATGCTCCTAAAATTAAAATAGTGACCGAACACAAAATTAAAATTTATGACAAGTACAAATGAGCTTATTTAATATTAAACTGATATCTATGTAGGGTCTTGCTGAGGACAATCATCAATTTATCGGAGTGGCTAATCTAAAGTTTGGGGCAGATTATGATGCTTAGCCAAATATTGAGAAATCTAATTTTTCTGTTACAATTAATCAGTAATTTATCAATGATTTATACCATAACAATATGTACAGGGTTAAGGAAGCATACCAAATTAAGTGCATCAAGATAGTAGGTGGATGGAAAGAGAGAGGAGTAATACTTGAAGCATTTCTTCTCTATATCCATCACTAGTAGGTGCCAGTGGCAATTTGTACACAAGGGCATAAAGGCCAATTTTGCCGCAATAATTTCAAATTCAAAATCTCTGAGAATATTATCCGAAAATTCTCAGAGTCTCTGTTGTGCATGTTGCTATAGGAAACACAAAAAATACAAGATCAATAATAATATACATGATGATTTTAAAGTAAAAAAACTCCAACCAAAAACTCACCAGCAGCCATGGCCTGATGAATACACAAAGAAAATACTTATTTGGTTCAGATTCCTGACGCTCCTGAAAGAGTCCCATTAATGCATTGATAACCTACATAACAATTCAATGAATTTAAAAATGTTAGTCAATTATTTTTGTCCTAAATGATTTTTATATATCAAGTTACATCATCTTCCAACATTTGGTTGAATAGTAGCTCACGAATTTACATTCGTGAAACAATACTACTTTCAATAGACCAAACTACTATCCTGTAACCACATAGAACACTCATGTAACCACAAATTAGTACTGTGTAATCAATATTGAAGAAGTATAACCAAAGGCAAAAATATGGAACCGATGACATTTTTAGTATAATTAAAAATATATTATCGATTGATTATCAGTGGGAAGAATCTCGCTATTGTCTCTCTCTTTCTTCTTCTATAATATATTTTGACCCTGGGTAATCCAGTCGTTTCTTATGATACATCTGAATATCACCAAAAGTAAAATTGAGCTTATGAGCATCGTTGTATGCTTTTGAAAAAATAAGAGTCTAGTTATTTACGTACCAGACGGAATTAAGTAGTTACGCTATCTGCATCAATGACAGATGTAACGGTAGAGGGTGGAGTGTCTGGCATGTGGGCTTCTTCAACTATTTTATTTCTTCTTGATCGACGGATAGGTAGGATTGCATAAGGACTTTTTATCTTTACAGATTTCTCTCTATTGCCCCTACTCTTCACCATCCTAACTATTGAACTTGGTTTTTCCCCTCCTCTTTTTAGCACCACCCTCTCCTTTTTGTTCATATTTCTTTTTCTCCACAATTTCAGTACTTGCTGGAGGAAGATCAAAATAATCACTAAAAAATTTGGATGGAGCTCCATCATCTCCAACCTCAGCTTCTTCCTCATCCTTTGGAGGCATGAGGTTTCCTTCAAGCTCAACAATTCTCTGTCTTAGAATTTTATTTTCCTTTCTTAGTCCATAAATTATTCATCTTAACTTTCGATGCTTTTTCTTGTAGTGTGAGATGATCTCTTTCATTTCCTTTAACCTTCTCCCCCTATCCACTCTCTTCTTTTTTATTTTCTCTTCCTTCATCTTCATCTCAGATTTTATCTTCTTGGACAGCCCACTTCTCATCTTGGCAATAGCATGGATGTGCAAGCGCTGTCTTTTACTTGGTTGGAAGAGCCACTTTTCTTCCTCTTCCTCTACAAGGGGTTGTATTTGCAAAATTAAATATTAGAGTAAATAATCCATTGCACATAAATTTCAAGATTAAAAATATATGGATTTCAGCAATCTTATCAAATGAAAGCACATATCCTTTATTCTAAAAAGAAATATATTTTTAAATTTGAAAATACTTACATTCTTGGATGACATTTTAGCAATCCTAGATTGTAGTTTCCTCCGAATTAAAAATCTCTTTATACTGTAGCTCAAAATATGTAGAAAAAATTCATAGTGGACGTGATCAACCAAACTCGTAACCTCATATAAATATACCTGCATCATAGGGAAAATAAAAACTACGTTGCAGCAAAATATATGTAAAATTATAAAAAGCATCATGGAGGTGATGGGCACTTACACTAAGAGTGATTACACAACTCCTTAAGTACCCAACATTCACTTTCTCACCTGCATTTCATTTTTGTACCAATAAGGCCTTCCCTTTGATAATGCTATGCATGAAATCATATACGGTATGACCCTATGCAAAGTTAGAAAGTGAAGAGGGATCCTCCACACATTTACATAATAAACAAAACTGTAAGTATTTCTAATATATCAGTTTATAAATAAATCAAAATTATAAAAATTAGAATATCTATCTAAAGATCCATCTAGCAACTTCTATGTTATTTATCGAAAATAAAAATGTCCCTATGATGTATAAACACATGAGGCGGATAAAATCTTCAAAGTCCTCCATCCATTCTCTCTGTAACAAGGATAGTAGTATAAGGCCCTTCAATCTTTTTCGCTTAAATGTCTTATTGCCATGTATCCTCTGATCAAAGTACTTCCTAACTATACCAATCTTTTTTCAAGTACCCACTTTGAAACTGACACGGGCACCATATATCGGGAGACCCAAAATCAAGCCAACATCCCTCGCACTCTATCTCAATAAGTGACTACCTATGCTAAAACAACCAGAATCTATATCATATGCTACAAGTAGATCATCAATAATTACTCTCTCTTATTTGATAGAGGGTACGTCAAGCAACGCATGAAATGGAGTCATGCTCATGCGGCTCAAGTGGTGTTGGCTCATTTTCTTTTTAACTTTCAACATGAAGAGGTGATATGATGTAATATAATAGCGACAATTAATTAGAGGGCTCTTATCACTTTTCTCCTCTCCTTTATCGCTGCCCTCACCTCTCTCGATTTTTTTTTCCTCATCCTCACTGATGTCATCCTTTGACTCCAACTTATTTGTAATATACATAAAACAAAAATCTTAAACATAAAAACTCATCAAATCTGCAAAGAGACAACATCAATTATGTAACCAAAGTTAATTTAAAAATAAACACTTAGAAAGTATATATAATCAGGACTTTATGTAACCAAATTTAACAAGTGAATTCTGTAATCAAAGTATAAATACAGATGACTATAATCGATATATGTGTAACTAAGTAAATACTTATATAACTAAATCAGTAACCCATAAACTCCCCTATTAAATATGCAAGTAATTCAATCTAATACGTTACCTCCCTGCTCTTCTCTTTTTTCTCCTTGGATCTCCTTCTTCTAGCAGTATTTCGAGCTGATACAACCATTTCCTGCCACAAAATAAATACATCAAATAACTAAATAAGATGTTTGTTATATTTAGAGCATGCAATAAAATATAATGATAATAAATCGGTACATAGTTCAAAATTTTAGTTACATACTTTATCGTAATGATTACACATATCACAAAATAGGGATAAACCAGGCAAAGCGAAGCTTAGGATGGGGGAGAAAAAAAAGTAGTTATCGCCATCGCCGATCCAGACTACCAGAGGGAGAGATCAGAGGGAAAAAAAAGAAAAAGGGGAAGGAGAACAGGAAAAAGGGAGGGCGTACCGAGAAATTTTCGTCGTCTGCCGCTGGTGGAGATGGAGGGAAAAGGGAGGGTGGCGGCCGTGTACGTCTGGGTGGTCGGATGGCGGTATTGTCAAGGTCACCGTCGATGGCACCGGAGCGTGAGAAAGGGTTAATCTTTCGGACGATGGATTCTCTGTAGAGTTAATCTTTTCCTCCAAAACTGTCAAGGTTATTTCGATCATTTAAATGGGCTTAAACGGTGGCAGGTAGCAACAGTAGACGGTAGGGATCCAAAAATAAGTCATTAGCAGTCCAAGGACGTTTTATTCTAATCGAAAACTTAAGAGACTTAAAAATAATTTTGAATCAAATTAGAGACTCATAGATAATTTTTCCAGCAGAAAAGTCTTGACTAGACTGAGATTAAAAATATTAAAAAATTAGATTCTTGAGAATTAATCAAAGTTGCTAATGGTAAAAAGGATTTTTTTTTTTGGTCATGGCAAAAGATAGAAAGAAAATAATAAATATTATATTATTTCATGTAAATTACGTAGCTCCTATCAGGAATTATAATATTTTATAACGCAGTTGCACTTAACATGGATGCATGGGACCCACCTCAAATCTGCCACGTGTCAGGCATGGATTACCTCTACAAGGCTGAGGACTGTTCAGCTACTAGCAGCAAATCCGATCGAGGGGCTTCCCTCCATGGATACTTCGAACCACCCGTGGAGGCAAAACCTTGTGCAGCCCAGCCATGGGCTTCTCCTCTTCCTCCCTAAAGAAATGGCCTCTTATCATAGCCTCTTCAGATCTCTCCTCCCTTCTATCCTCCATTCCAAACCTAACTATTCTCTCCTCTCTTCCAAATCATTCTTCTCCACGCTCCCACAAAACCCAGCATTAAACCCCACACGCCAACGCCTCACCACCCAAACCTATACCAAATTTCTTCACCTCTTGCGCCGCTGTGACTCGAGAGAATTCCTCAGTAAACTCCACGCACTTGTTGTCGTCACCGGGCTTTTAGAAGACGACATTTTTATTGGTGAAGTCATCGATAAATATCTCGTCTTCAATAATCCCAAATTCGCGATCTCTGTCTTCAATTCCACAAGTGGACCAACCTTATCCTTGCAGAATCACACGATTAGATGCCTTTCAAATCATGGGTTCCACGCCGAACTGTTGCATTTATATGCTTGGTTGCAGAATTCATGCTACCGTAGCTCCGATAATTATACATTTCCTTTTGTGATCAAGGCCTGTACCGCTGTTTCTAGTCCTCGAGCAGGGAAGGAGGTTCATTGTGTGGTTCTGAGAACTGGATACGGCGGGAATTTAGTGGTAAAGACTGCTCTTCTTGACATGTATGCTAAGACGGGGCACATCCAATTGTCAAAAAAGGTTTTTGATGATATGTCTGAGAGAGACGTGGTTTGTTGGAACGCTTTGATTTCAGGGTATTGTTCAAATGGGTCTGGCCGAGATGCTTTTGAGGCTCTCTGGCTGATGCAGGCGAACGGTTTCATGCCTAATTCAAGCACCATTGTCAGCATCATCCCCGTGTGCACAAGTTTAGGAGCATTGATGTTGGGAAAGTTGCTACATGGTTTTGCATTGAAATGTGGGGCTTTTAACGATGAGGCTCTTGTGCCTACTCTAATTTCAATGTATGCTGGATTTGATGATCTATGTGCTGCTAGAATGCTGTTTGAAACGTCATCCATGAAAGATTTAGTTGTTTGGAATGCTATGGTTTCAGCATATGGACAGAATGGGAAATGGGATGAAGCCTTTCAAGTTTTTCAGCTCATGCACCATAGAGATGCAAGGCCTAATCTAGTCACGCTGGTGTCCGTTCTTCCCGCTTGCAGTAATCTCTTTAGCATTCATCATGGAGAGTCTATTCATGCTATTGGAATCAAACTTGGGCTGGTAGATCAGATCTCTGTTGTGGCTGCTCTTGTCTCAATGTACTCTAAGCTTGGGGATTTAGATTCAGCTAAATATCTTTTTAATGCAGCGCCTGAGAAAAGCCTTCTCCTGTGGAATTCTATGATCTCTGGCTGTCTTCAGAATGGGGGGTGGAGCATGGGTCTTGATACTTTTCGTGATATGCAACTTGGAGGTATTGCACCAGATGCAATTTCTGTGGTTAGTGTCATTTCTGGATGCACTTTAGCTAGAGAATTGCGCTCTGGTAGGTCTGCCCATGCTTACAGTATTAGAAATGGATTTGGCTTGAACACAAATGTGACAAATGCACTCTTGGCTCTGTACTCTGATTGTGGTCAGTTCTCTGCTACTCTCAAGTTGTTTGATAAGATGCAAGTGCCAAATGTGGTTTCTTGGAATACTTTAATATCCGGGTGGGCTAAGCTCAGAAACATAGAAGCGTCAATATCCTCCTTTTGCAAGATGCGCCAAGAGGGTGTACAATTTGACATGGTTACGTTAATCAGCCTTCTTACTTGTGTTTATCTGGTTGAAGATCTTGCACGCGGAAAGTCCATCCATGTTTTGGTGATCAAAACTGGGTCCGATGATGATTTAACTCTTACAAATGCTCTTATAAGTATGTATACAAACTGTGGTGATATTTATGCTGGTCACCAACTTTTCAATAGGTTGTCCTTCAAAAGCATTGTCTCTTGGAATGCTTTGATGACAGGATATCGTAAGCAAAACTTATTCAGGGAGGTCATGGTCCTGTTTGATCAAATGAAGATAAATGGTCAGAAGCCAAATTCTGTTACCATGCTGAATGTATTACCCTCTTGCGAGAGCAAGTTACAGGGCAAGTCTCTGCATGCATATGCTCTTAGAAATTTCTGTGTGTTGGAGCCAGTAGTTCTTACATCAACAATGTGCATGTATGCTAGATTTGATAATGTAAACTATTGTGAGATACTGTTAGAGATGGTAGACAAAGGAAATGTGGTAGCATGGAATGCTCTGATGTCTGTCTATATTCAAAGCAAACATGTAGAAGAAGCAGTAAATTCCTTCCAGGAAATGCTTCAAACAGGAATAGAGCCCGACTCTGTGACAATGCTAACATTGATCTTGGCTTGCTCACAATTAGAAAGTCTAGATTTAGCACAATGTGTGATGGGTTTCACTATTCGCAAGGGCTTTGAGAAGAACACATCTGTGAGCAACTCTCTTATAGACATGTTCGTGAGGTGTGGGAGCATATCTACTGCAAGAGAACTGTTTGATGGCTTGAAAGAAAAGGATCCGATCACTTGGAGTGTGATGATAAATGGATATGGAACACATGGCAATGGTGCAGCCGCCCTTCGTCTCTTCTCCGAGATGAAAGAAGCTGGGGTGGAGCCAGATGATATTACTTTCATTAGTATTTTGTCAGCTTGCAGTCATGCTGGTTTAGTTGAGCAAGGACGGATGTTGTTTGAATCGATGTTGGAGGAGTATTCTATAGCACCGAGGATGGAGCATTATGCCTGCATGGTGGACCTCTTTGGCCGCACAGGACGCTTGGTTGAGGCATATGATCTTGTCGAAAAGCTACCTTTCAAGCCTTCTCCTAGTTTGCTGGAGTCTATGCTGGGAGCCTGTCGATGTCATGGCAATGCTGAAATTGGAGAAGCTATTGGGAAGTTGCTCATTGAGTTCAGCCCCCATAGTCCAAGCTCATATGTGATGCTCTCCAACATCTATGCAGCAGCTGGAAGATGGGGTGATTATGGGAGATTAAGGTGGGAAATGGAAATGAGGGGATTGAGAAAAGATCCTGGAATTAGTCTAATTGAGGTAAAATAGCAGGCTGATTGTTCTCCTTATGATCAAGCTACTTAGACTCTCCGTACCTCCCTCCAAGGTAGCAAATGTAAGCTGGATAGAAACGTTAGTTATTTATTGATTCTTGACACCAACAGATTGGGAATTTTAATAAGAAATTCGTTAGCTAAAGATTATGTTGTTATACTATGCTCTTGTTGCATTCTTTATGAGTCTTCTGTAAATTATTATTAAATGGAAGTTTTGTAAAGCTTTAACTCCAATTTATGAAAGTTTTCTGTTGGTGAAATGTTTGTGAAATTTGAAAGCTAAACAGCAATCTGTGCAGGTGATGTTTTTACTGAGTCTGAGATTCTATTACTAAAATGGGAAAACGTATATTTGTCCTTTTTTGTTTTGTGAGACATAATACTTGGCGTCAGAATACAAGAGCTTCTGAAGTTGCCTAGGAGAAAGTACAATGAAGGAGCACACATCATTAAAGATTAATATATTGCAGACCATCAAGAAAATCTAACAAGATGGTTATGTCACTGGATTCTTTTTCCCAATCCAAATACAAAGGAACCCCTTCTCTTTCAGCGTCCGTTTTGTATTGTCAAGAAAATATCAAAAACTCCATGTGGCTTCGTTCCATCAAGTCTAAAGAAATAGTATGGAAACAGGAACCATCTCCAAATCATGGTGGAGCAGCCCAAAGACCCAAGAGATGGAGCTTGAGCTCACATTTTCAGACGTAAAACCATTTGGAATCAGAAGCTAAAAATTTGTAAAAAATAATTAGATTTTAATAGTTAAATCACAATAAAACATGGGGTCATATCATTTTTCATTTTCGCATCATATTAGAGGCTACAAAAATACATGATTTTCAGTTTGTAAGTACTTCTAATAGCATAGACCAGGATCAACGGTACTTTAGTTTAAACGTCTCTTTATTAATTTTAGGCTCAAAAGTAGATCCTTTTTTTTTTTTTTGGAGGAAAATAGATTTTATTTTATGTTTATTAATGATGAAAGTGGAGCTGGACTTGGAAAAGAGACTTTAGATCTGCTTGATACAGAAAGTAGGAATCTACTGAGAGATTCTTTGTACACTGCTCGTGGAGAAAAAACTCACCATTTCATCGTCCTGGGCATGTAGCATCATTAAGAAGGAGATAGACATTTAATATAGCTTAATTTTTTTTCAAAATTTTTTTGATCAAAATATATATTTTTTTTTTACTCTATTTTGCTCAACCATGATATCATAGATAATAACAAAATATCATGATAATGGTTGACATCATATTGCATCGTATGACATCTTGTTACATTCTATATACAATTATCGGGATATCATAAAATCTAATAAGATTATTATGACGTCCTATTTTATGACGTCATGTTGCATTCTATATATAATTATTAGAATATTATAAAAATTAATATGACATCCTAATAATATTATGATATTCTATTGCAATCATATGACATCATATTAGACAATTATCAAGATGTCATAAAAATTAATAGGATATCATAATAATATTATGACATTTTTTTGCAATCATATGGCATCCTGTTGCATCCTATACAAAATTATGAGGATGCCGCAAAATTTATAGAATATCATAATAATATTATAACATCCTGTTGCAATTCTATGACATCTTGTTGCATTCTATAAACAATTATTAGGATATCATAAAAATTTATAGCAATACTATAACATTATATTACATCCTATAAATAATTATCGGGATGTTATACAAACTTACAGAATATCATCCTGTTGCAATCCTATGTCATTTTATTGTGTCCTATAAATAATTATCGAGATATCATAAAAATTTATAAGATGTCATAATAATATTATGCAATCTTATGATATTCTGTTGCAACCTATAAATAGTTATCGAAATATTATAAATTAACAGGACGTTATAACAATATTATGACATTCTATTACAATATTATGACATTCTATTGCAATCTTACGACATTCTGTTGCACCCTATTAAAAAGCAACAACACGTTATAACATTAAAAAAAATATTTTAATCAAAAAAATAGAAAAAAAACTAAACTGTATTAAATATTTATCTCCATATTAATTATGTTATATGGTATAATTTGCTGAAAAAAATCGTGCATTTTTTTTTCACCAGACATGGTGGACAAGGAATTACTTTTCTACTGATATAGATTTTTATGCAAACATCAGAAGACTTGCTGGCCTCCCCGATGAAAATCCACGATACCGTGCTACACCAGGCTTGCCTCCGGTAAATATTTCCTGGGGTATGATTTCTTGGGAGACAAGATTAGCGCCCTTATTTTCTTTCTTCTTGAGGTATTTGCCTGCCATTGTACCAACAATGGGAAAAGAAGCTCATGCAAAACTTTGAACCTCCCATCCGTTATTTCAAATCACAAGTTCAAATGGAATGCCTGCATACTAGTCTCTTGCAAATTAACAAGAATCTTTTTCTCAAATTTCTGGCACGACAGAGACAGGGGCAAAGTATATATATTAGACTGCATGAAGTTGTCTTACATCGCGCAAGGGGATGGGAAAGAAAATTGGAATGACCCAAACAGGCACTATTCTGACTAACAACATCAAATAAAATTATGAAACTTCAGACTCGATTTCTCACAGCTGTCCACAGCTCTACACCTTCCTTCTTGTAACCCAAAAAATAATAGCTACTGCAGGAAGACAGCCAAACAGCTCTTATACAACAATATCAAAGCCAGGGTTCCGAGATTGAAAAGCCCAAGCTCAACCCACATATTTATGCTTCCATACAGTGGCAAATGACACTTATAATTATATGTTGAGATATGCCCTTCTCACCTATCACTCTGCAGTTCTCATAAGTCCAGAAAAGACATGAAGCTACCACATATAAGCACATCAGTAAATAACAGAAGCAGGTATTGGAGCAGGACCCAATGGTGGATAAAGTAATCTTCCCTGGTTGTTCACAGAAACATTAGCTCGACCAGAGCAGAGTGATCCTGAGGAGGAAATCAGACATTATTCACCCTGGGGTTGCCAGGTCCACTTAACGGCTTAGCCACGTATATTTGCTTCATTTTGGCGGAGCAAAAATTTTTGTCTGCACCTGAACCTTGATTTCTTCCCTGATATCCTGTCCTACGGTGCCACTCACCTCCAGAACCCATCTTTTTAGAAGCTCCACTTCGCTGATCAGCATATCCAATTGGATGAAGGTACGGCTGACCTGATGATGTTGGCTGTTGCGGCTTACATGAAGATCCTGAAGTCCAGCTGCCAGTGTTATTGCTAGTTTCCCCAACACAGCTGCTCTCAGTCCCACTGATAACAGTAGTTCTTCCTGAGGTCTTATTTGTGTGGGACACCTCGTCATTGTTCCCACCTGCAGGGCTGTATGAAGGCCTCATGGTTTGGGCATTGGGCATACTGGAAGTTGGTTGTTCCACCAGACCCAGCTGACCTGAGAATTCTGAGGTGGTAGATCTTTGAACTGGGATGTTTCTACTGCCATCATCTGGTTCTGATGAGTGAGGTTCATGGAACTGGTTATTTCCTGTAGACATATCTACTGGTAAACTATGGTTACGCTGCGAAGGCATCACACCCTCCATATGATGCTGCTGGAGTGGCATGGATAGTGGAACAGAGTGGAGCGGTGGAGCAGGTACATGAGACCAGCGAGCTTGCATTGGTACATCAGATGACTGGAAAGACAGCATGTTTAATTCAAAGTTAAATTCATGCAAGCTAAAAGAACAATTAACAGAGTACAGCACATTGGCGAATGAGAAAAAATTAAGGTTCAATCATCCGCATTAACAAACTTGCAATAAGCAGATACCAAAAAAAACAGCAGCATTACAATTTGACTTCTGACAGCACTAGCATATATAATGTGCTTCCTTCCTAAACCTGCATAATGAATGGCATATGCTCCTTGTGAAAGATGCACCACACCCCCTCTGGACCGTTTATTTTGTGAGTGTGTTCATGTGTGCAGACGTCTGTGTGCGCTCAATCAGATTACAAAAGTCCATCTAAGAGACACATACAAGTCTCATCAATCTCTTAACCCTCAAATCAGACCCCTTAACCTACATACCAACCCTCATTTCACAAGTCTTAATTTCACCTCTCTTGAGTTGGCTTTGTAATACTGCTTTGGATATATTCGATAAAGATTCATATTCTCCATCATTCCAAGCATTTCTCAAAACCCTTCTCAGCACTTCCACCCAAGACTTGCCAATCAAGATATTAAACCCCCATCAGTGCCTCAATGACCACAACCTCAACACATGCCACCACTGACCGATTCAACTTAAACATTCATGATATCAAATGTGACACTTCCATCCACACCCACTCCATCTTTCTGCAATAAACTTCATAGCACATACCTAGCTAAAAATGTTTCACTTCCCTTTCACGTTTGTAATAGCTAATGTTTGCTTTTGTTTCCTTAGAAAAACATACCTGAAATGGCATGATGTCAAACATGGTCAGAGGAGAAGCCATTGGCATAAGAGGCGATCCTGGGCCCAGATGTTGTATCGGAGTAGGCATGCTGTGCGAGGTGCACTGACCAGAAACAACATTTAGATTATCAAGGTTACCCTCAGTATCACCAACTGCGGAAGATGCTGGGTTATGCTTCCAGTCAGGTTGTTTTCCAGTAGGAATATAAGTAGTACCCATAAAACTTAGGCCTACTTGCCCAAACTGTCCAACTGGAGCAAAATGGTTGTAGACAACCATATGAGGAGGACCTTGAACACCAGGGATTCCTCCAGGACTGATGAAAGGACCAGTGAACCCTGCTGGAGGGCCATAAAAGGAATCCACACCAGAATGGCATTGTGGCCAAGCCCCAATTGGACCAGAGCCCAAAGAAGTACTTCTTTGTGATTGTCCCTGGGTGCCACCCGACTCATCATGGGGCCCAAAGGCAAAAATACGCCCCCCTAACATTGGATTCATCTCAAAGCAAGGGAAATGAGAAGGTGGTGCTCCAGGGAAATGTGAAAGCATTGGTCCAGAACTTTGGGGGCTGGGTAAAGGAGGCCATAATGAGAGCGATGGAGTATCGACAGAAAGATCTGCTGGCAGAGCAACAGTCAAGGACTCTTCACCAGTTGATTGACCAGTTACTTGTCGACTGGTTGTCACACCTGTTGCAAAGTTTAAAACCATCATTGTGCAAGAGCATTAATGCTTTAAACTTTAAAGCATATAACATACAATTTTGGTCAAGAAATGAAAGGACTCATTTCTCACCTCCTGCAGCTAACCCAGTGACATCTGCACTACTGAAGCTTTTGGTGTCTGAAGCAGAAGCTAGGTGCATGTCAGATCCAACTACCTCATCATTAGTAATAGCCGCTACAGCAACAGCAGATGCAGCGGCTTCAGCTTCAGCCTCTGGATCTTCTAAATTTGGACAAGGTTCGTCAGGATGCTTCTCTTTATCAAAGAACATGTTGCCATCATTGTTAGCTGCAGGCAAGTTACAATCAATTTTGACATCCAACCTACATGAACCTGGAGGCCCAAGTCCATTAGAGACAGTTCTGCTAACAGGAGGTAGAATGCTTGGTGATGTAACAGCTCCTGAACTCAGAGAAAATATGTTTTGGAAGTCAAACAGTATGACCACAAAATGACATAAAAGTGAAGATTTCAAGCAGAAAATTACTTACCAAATTGAATTTTCTCCCCTGCAAGGAGGGAGTTAATGGGACTTGGAGACGAACAGAGAGGTTTTTCTTGAGCCATGATAGATGCCATGGGTTTATGGGGCTCTGGAACCATGCCAGAAGCCACATGTGAATCAAATTGTTCTGGATTCATAGCTTCATCAAGCTGAGTCTGGGTCAAAGCCAAAACCTGAAAAGTTGATACCAATAGGTTAAAAAGTGCACCACCACAGAAATCATAAGACAACAAACATCAGCTGAAACCATGTCAAAATTTAGTTCGCTGACTTCTGAAAACTTCAATATGGATAGATGTGCATATCAGCCAAGCCAAGCCCAAACACCTATCTACGCCTAATTTTGTATTGTTTGGGATGGGTTTTCAAGATGGGCCTGCTGAAAATTTTGTAGCCGAATTGGCATTCATAAATACAGAGAAAATAAATGCTCCTCTTCTATAATGGTCACCTCTTAAAGCTTGTCTCATGACAGATCAATTCCATCCAACCAGATCAATAGGCTATCATTCTTAAACAAGATTTAGTTAATGATTGCTAAAGACAACAAAAAGTAGAAAATCTAGGTGATGCATCAGTTAGCAGAATAACCAATGCTCTCAAAGCATCCAGCTGAGCTGCAATTGTCACTTCTACCCTAGGAAAATTCATTTTGACAAAATCCAGATGGTGAAATTTGAATCAGTTAAATATGTGCCATATTCATGTGTGATAATTAACCAGCAAACTTTTATTCCTGCATATAATCATTTAGGCAGACAAATACTGAAAAAAACGTTGGCGGGGGGCCTCCCGCAGAGAGTATAAAGAAATCATTCAAATCATGCAAGTTGCCAAGCATCAAAATGCAGAGAGACAATATCCTATTCCATTCTTGAGCTATCTATTGAAGAACTTCCATCCCATCATCTTTAAGAAGAAAAAGACTAAACAGGCCATAGGTGATCAACTCATACAAAATCTACAAAAATTCTGATGTTTGACATGCATACATAGGGTGGATGACCAAAAAAAGGATTCATGGCAAGTTTGGTGATGATGTCTCTATAGGATCAACTCCAGTAGAAGTTGTCTTTTCAAGAATCATGCATGGCCTCAACTTTGTACATGATCAAATTCAATGGGAGGTCTTTGCTATGTAAAAGCAATTCCAAGGACTGAGATTGATGGATCAATGTAGCAGGAGGACAAGAAAAAAGCATGAAGAAGTCCTCAAAAACCCAGCCAGACCGTTTACTCCCACTCACCATATTTAAAACAGTGATACAAGCCAGCCTAAGAATATAGGCAGGAATCATCTCACCTCTCAGATCTTTTCTAAGAAGTATAATTCACATACTTTGCAACCTAGTTATCAAAGGCAGTGTATTATTTAAGTCAAGGGAACTCATTATGCATCAGCACATACATGTGCTTAGGTTGATAATGTCTTCTAAGCTAGATGATGAGTACCTTGATACCCATATAAATGGAAATAACAAGAGGCGAGGATCTCTTCCTTTTTTTTTTAATTAAAAAAAAAGTAAAAAAAGAAGAAAAGGCATAATAGGCCACCATTGTTTTTCAAAGGGGTTTGGAGATTTGGGGCACAACTAGAGCCTACTCTAGTGATGAAGAAAGTAGATCAGGACTGCAGTACAATAAAGGCTTAAGGCTTGTTCATCAAGGATAAGGTATCTAGATATGGAGCATGAATTGAGGCAATTTCAAATTTGCTCTCATACACTTCTAGCTATGCCTTAATTGACTGAGAGCAAAATAATAATCATCCTAATAGAATCCCTACCATTGTAATGTTTCAAATAGTATGTCTTTTTGTTGTTCCCAAGTGCTGTGCATAAGGCTGCATATGCAGTGACACATGCAGATGCAATCCCAAGACCGTACTACATTTCCCAAATGCAGCTAATATATGTGGTTGGGCTGCATATGGCATGGAGATCCATTTAGCACTAACTAGGCACACATATAGTCTGCTTATCACTGCACAACCACATATGCATCTCTTTGGTATTGTACCATGACATACAAGGTTTGCCATACCGGTCGGTATCATACCATATCGTACCAATACTAAACCGGTACATGGTACCATATCGTACTGATGCTTGGTATGGCAAATCTTATCATACCATGTTGCATACCAACACTATAATAGAATGGTATTAGTATGAGACAGTGAACCTTAACGACATATGTAGCCTCACTCTTATGCAGGCTCTGTGAAAGGGACAAGTTAAGGCTGATGATTGGGTTGGATAGGTTTAGATGGACCAGAAACATGGATACTAAATATATTAATCTTGTAATTATATAACTATTTGCTATCAGGAATAAAGTATTGAATACCAAGCACTAATCATGAAATCTTATTGTTATTAATACTGCTATTATTTATAAAAAAAAACAATTGCTATTATTATTGTTGTATGTAATATATTTTATATATTTTAAAATATGCAAAAATAGTAACTGCATATGTGCCCAAATACCACATATATCCTATGCAGTCCCTTGATCACCTGCATAAAGCAGATGCCTTTTAAGAATTATAAATATATATAAATATAAATACACACACACACACACACACACACACACATACATACATACTAGTAAAAATGAGTATATTCTTTCTTTTCTTTTTTCTTTTTTTTCTTTCTTTTCTTTCTTTTTCTTCTTTTTCTTCTATCTTCCATTCCTTTTTCCTTCTTTTTCTTATTCCTTCCTTTCTTACCTTTTTTTTTTGTTCTTCATCTTTTTGTTTTATTTCTTTCTTCTTTCCTTCCTTTTTTTTTTTTTCCTCTTCTCTCTTTCTTTCATTTTTCGTCCTCTTCTTTCACTTTTTTCCTTTCATCTTCCTTAATTTCCTCTTTTGTCTCTTCTCCCCGTATGGATGGGTTTTGAAGTCCCGACCCCATTCTGGTCCCGTTTTCTCACAGAAATAGGATGGGATGGTCGGGACGCCTTCCGTCCCATTGGAACGTAAAACCTTGATTATAGCTTCTATGTCATCAAACCAGACCAGTTGCCAAGAAAATTTACAATTAATTCCATTCCAAATGAATGCCAAATGATTTAATAAAGGAAATCGCTTGAGCATGACAAAAATTTTGGTCACAGGAACAGTTTCTGCATGTGCCCATGCACAAATCCAGCATTGCATATTCAAGCACTGTTGCTACCACACCAACTCCAGAAATGTGCACTAAGATACTAAATATATTGTTGTAACTGATGGTGCACATGTAGACTTTCAAACTGAAAATAGAATTTTTATGTTAGAATTATTTGACTGCATTAGCAATCATACAGAAGGTCACAAGTCTCAACCCACATATTAGGATCAGTTCTATGAACCTTCGTTGACATTTCTCCTACTGTTAATGCTACAAAAGGCATGTTTTCTCAATTTCTTTCACAACCTCCATCCAAGTTATCTTGGGTCTTCACTCCTTCCTAATTCCTAAACCTTCACAACGAAGTCAAACCTCCATATTGATCGAATCTCACGAAATGTGCAAGAATTGCATCTAATGAGGATATGGTGATAAGACCATTGCAGAAGGTAGACATGTTCGACAAAGATTTCGAAGAATCACTTCTATTTCCAACTTCCAGTCATGAAATCAAAACTAGGCGGAGCTGGAAATTATTATACCTAATCATTAACAGCGCAAAATACTGCATCCTAATGTTACAAGCACAGAATATTTGACAAAATCCAGTTCGAACCATCTTTGCAATTGCACATAAACCTTATTCAGATGTTAGCACTGACTATTATACCACAGAAACAGCTGCAGTCAGCTTCACAGCTAAAACGAATCTGTTCAATTGAAGAAGTGTCACTAATAGCAACAACAGGTCTCACCCAAAAATATATGGGTTCAAATTAGAGACATCCTCTAACCATTCCAATGAAGAGCAACCTTTGCAGATGCAAGTTCATCTCCTGTTCTTTTGCACGAATTCCATCCAAATAACTCACACCCATGTTTTAGCTATCATGATGAGTATATTAAGAATATGCAGGACTAGCATTTAATGACAACAGATAGTGGAGACCAACTGAGATTGTACAGTTAGGTGTACATCTAAAATTTAAAGGAGATCAATCAGAAAGATGAAATGACAAGAAGAAAGTCGAGTTCAAAGGACAAGGAGCAATAAGAGGTCTAAGAAGGGACAGATAAAAGAAGATAAACTTTGTGAAAAAGAGTCAAAATTTGTAGGATTTGCTCCAAGGTAGGATACCCAGAATCTACTGGGATTGTATAGTGCAGTGCAACAATAACCTCTAAGTGTTAGTAAATGACTGGATAAAGCAAGATATAGAAATATTTAGTTGCAAAAGCAACGAGGCAAAGACTAACGAAAGGTAATAGAAGTAAAGTGCCTCAAACACAATAGGGTAAAAAAAAAAACAAATTTATTGGTCTTTTAAGCAGGATTTCAAATAACTAAAATGAAAAGGTATGATATCAGTGGTTATATGACTTTGGATACTTAATGGAGTGGCCTGTGGTAAAAGCATTAGATAGATGAAAGACAACTGGAAATTACCAATATGCAAGTTACTAGAAAATAACAAGCACACATTATTTTAAGAAATAAAAGCAGTCATTATTTAATGATCATTGAACAACTATTTCTTTTTTTTTAGAAAAGGTATCTGGCCGAAGATGGTCATACAAAAGCAAATGTTTTTGTTTCTGTCCCTTAATAGATCCACTGTTAGAAATTTGCAATATAAGTGGTTTTAATAACAAAAAATTTAGTTTTTTCCTGAACTTAATAGCAGCCTTAATAGCAGCATGCTTACGAGCACCTATCATAAGGAGATTTCAAACAAGACGACATCCAATATTTACAACACCATGGTAGACGGGCTCATAGCTCAGAAATCAAGCAGAATTTACTCTCACAATGAACACAGACATCACACAAGGACCATATACACACATGCAAGCACAAAGAAACAGAAATAGTTGACAAATACATACACACAAAATCACATATATATAGGAGAAATGGTAGATACCCGATCACAAAAGCAGAAAATATGAATTAAGCCAGAACATAAACCTTATAAGTTGTAATGTTACCTGCTGATTTAAGCTTGCACTGTCCCAGGAAGCCAAAGGCATTGAAGCATTGTCTGGAGCTACATTCCTGCTATCAAAGACCAAGCCTGGAACAAGCTTTGTCCCACCACTAGTTATGACAGGGACAGGGACTGTCTGACTGGACCTGTGAAAGACTGTGAATTAAGAACCAAACATGCAAAGTGAAAACATAAACTCAAGCTTTGCGGTCTCGGTACCAGCCCCATAGCGGTACCACCCTATTATAATGTCGGTATGTGGTACAGTATGAGATGGTGAGATTGAGACTGCGTACCAATTTGGTACCGGTACAATATAGTATGTTCAGTATGGTACGATATGTCCGGTATGGTATAGTATCGATTGGTACAGCAAACCTTGCATCAATTATTTAAGTAACAACATACTTCAAATTAATGGACCTTGTCTCAGAATCAACATTCACTGAAGGAGTGCCAATTGGCGGTAGAGTCTGAGATGTTGTGCTAGCTGGGAATACAAGTGGTGGCTCAAAGCTGGTAAATCCCCTTCCTTCTGTGACAGTAGGGTCAGACTGGACACTGTTTGCAGCATCTCCACCCAAAGAGGCCACGGCTTTATTTAAGTTCGATGTAGCAGAATTACTTTGAGGAATGGCACGTTGTTTGCGAGGTGCCTGCTATTAATCATGCAAAAAAAACAAACACGAAGCATAAGCAGCATGGAAAGGATAACAGTGCAATGAAAGCATGAACATAAGCAAAAATTAGTATTGAACATTACCTTCTGCACCCTGGACTTGGACTTAATTTCTTTTTCCCTCTGTTCTCGCCGGTCATTCAAGATCTGTCTCTTGGATCTTACCTCAATAAAGTCATCTTCATCGCTAGGAGCTTCAATGCCTGGCTGCTTGAAAACACGGACAACTCCACTCTGCAAAGGAGCATCAACATCCTCCTCAGAACTCCCATTTGCCTTTAAAGTCCCTTTTCCACCATAAGATTTGTCCACAGAAGCTATACTCTTTGATGGAGCTTCTTTTCCAGTGGCTTTATCTGGCTTGCTCTCAGAACTAACTACTTGTGAACTGGAAGAACCTGAGTTTAAGTTATCTGGTTCAGTTATCATCCTGGGTGACCTATAGGACATCACATCTTTTTTGCCTGCATTCCTTACAGAAATCCCTGAGGCCCTTCCCTTGAGATGTGGCCTTTTGTCCTGCCTGCCATGGTAAAATAGCTCTGTGCCCTCTGTCTGCTTCCTTTCAAAATTCTCTCTAACTCTGAACTCAGTTCTCCTGTTGTTCCTCCGGCCCCTCCTCTGAAAGCCACCTGAATCTGTGACTGAGGGTTCTGCTCCTGAAAATGATAATTTTGAACCAGCATTCTTCACATAGGCAAATCTCCTCCCTCTGCCACCTGAGCCAATTCCAGGAGCCTTTGACACGGTTGCAGCCTTCCCTCCTGAAGGGAATCGGGAAGATTGGGCTTCAGAAATTAGCTGATTTTGAGATTCTCTATTAGCAATCAGTCTATAGTTCTTCTTTGAAGTGCCATCTTGATTACTATGACGGTCAATTTGGGAAGAAGATTGACTTGTAGCTTTCTTGCCATTATTGGAAGATCTGTCTGTCTGATTCAGACATGCTAGAACTCCTTTCTTTGGAGAGTCTGACAAAGCATTCAGCTGCTCACAATTCAAGGTTTCTGGACAAGGATCAAGTATCTTCTGTGGGAGACTAGGCTCATCATCTGTAGAAGGTATTCCATCTCCCAGATTGCTTTGGGAAGAGTCTTGAGGCGCTTGTTTGAGTAGACAGCCTGAAGGATTCTGGTTCAAAGAATAGGAACCTGGAGTAGGAGGCTGCACAAAGGGCATGGCCTGAGGACCTAGTGGTAAAACGCTCTGAGAAATGGGGGGCGTATACCTCAACTGGCCAAACTGAAACAGTGGAGACTGTGAAGGGTGCATCTGAGTTAGAGAAGGGCCAACCTGAGTATGTAGATGGATTGGCATCTGAATGGAACCTATTTGAATGGCCGGAACAGGAGATGGTATTAAAGATGGACCAGAAAACAGACCAAACTGAAGTTTAACGGGTACTTCAGCCTGAGTAGCAACAGAAGATGCAGAGGGCAAGAACGGTGGGAATATGGACGATGGCATCGGCAAGCTTAAAGTAGGTGCAATTGGATTTTGAGCGGGCATTCCGGAGCTACTAGATGTCTCGACATTCCCAGGAGGATGACTGGTGGATACTACTAGATCAAGAACCAAATCTTGCAGGGCCTTCTCAGTTTCATTTATGATTCTTGATGAATTGTTTGCAGTTGCCTCCGGAAGCGCACCATCTGTTCTTAAACTATCTACATCATTACTAATCATTTCTTCCATAGGACCAGGGGAATTCACCCGAGCAGTTGCCTTTTCACTGTTCCTGGGAGTCGTTTCAAACTCATCACTGCTACGAATCTTAACTTCCACACCTTCATTGAAACCTAGAATAACCTGGTCCATCTCCCCATCTTTACTCTGCACATCTGATTGCAAGTGTTTAAACTCCTGGCCCAAGTCAAGATTTTCCTCATCGCCTTCAGGGACTTCGTCTATTTCCTGGTAGTTATTGTCTTCTTCATCATACTCTTCTTGCTCCTGCATTTCTTCATTATTTTCAATAGCCCATTCATCATCTTCTCCATGAGATGCTGAACTTGAAGTTGTCATTGAATTAAGATTACCTGCCTCCAAAGCCGATGCATTGTGCTCATTGTCAGATGACACAGTCCGTTCCCCATCAGCAGAAGGTGGTAATGCTGGAGAATCTCCAGAAACATCCATTTCATCATGTGAAGGATGCATGGGTGAACGAGGAGGACTTGAAACAGAAAGAGAGGATTGCGAGTCACATCTTGGGCTATTGTTCTCCTCATTATGATCTGAATGGATAACATCATCTTCAGCTAATAGTGTTGTTCCTGATTCTCTAAGATTTTCATGATACACTCTGTCATATCCTGTCTGCCTAATTTGTTGTTCATTTCTTCTTGCATGATGATAGCATGTTTCACTGTCCATAAATGATGACGAGCTAGGGTGTTCCGCAGGAGGTCCATATGAACTTCTATGCATTGAGGTCATAGATGGAGGCGGAGGCACACGGGGTTGTTTCAAAGAATGACGAAACCTTGTAAAGGAGGACAACCCTTCAACCTCAGAGTTCTGAAACACACGTTCTGCATATGGAGCATGGGGACTTCCATGAGAATTACCAGGTCCCCATCCAACATCACCAAACTTATCATTATCAAGTAAGTCAGCATCAAGATCTAAGTTTCTATTGAAATTATCACCATCTCTGCTACCACTCCATTGTTGCCCCCCTGCATGGCGGAAATCATCTTGCATCTGTGAATGTTCAACATTCCCTCCTTTAGAAAATGGCCTAGCAGACATTATCCCACCACCACCATGAAACTCCTTCTTAGGGAAGCCCCTCTTAGATCCAAATGAATCTCGTCTGGGACTTCTGTAAGTATTCTCTTGATCATGAAAAGGAAGTGATGAGCTATTTCCGCTACTGCAGTGATATGCATTTTTTCCCCTATCTGTAAATGAAGGATTTCCATTTCTTGAAGAGTAAGGCCTAGAACCTGAATCAAAATATCTGTTGATATTTGAGGAATCAGATGATGCGGAGCTAGTAATGCGTTCGACCATTCTCTCACCTTCCTCCCAGTCCCCAACATCTCCAACCCTTGAAGCATCTCTCTCCTTGACTGGGCCAGGCACCTGTTCATCAGCAGCAGCAGAGGGAAGTTGATCATCCTTTGCGTTAGCTTCAGCCTGCCTTTTTGCAATCCTTGCCTCCAATTCCAAGAGCTTCTTTCTTGCAGCCTCTTTCCTTCTTTCCTCCTCCATAAGAATTCTCCTCTTTTCCTCTTCTCTTGCAATTCTTTGCTCCTCAGCTCTTTTCGCAGCCTCCAGCTTCTCCTGCTCTGCCCTCCAAAGAGCCTCCCTTGCCTCTTCTTCAAGCAACCGCCTCCTTTCTTCCTCCTCCCTGGCCAGCCTTTCTCTCTCCTCTTCTTCCTTCCGAGCAAGCTCGAGTGCTCTAGCTTGTTCTACCATTACACGCTGCCGTTCCTGCTCTTGAATCCTCAGAATCCTCTCCAATTCTGCTTCAAATGATTCTCTGACAGGGTCATGGAAATCAGCCTGACTTGGTGCATCTTTCTTCCTCTTGAAGACTTTAACATTTACATCCCCAATGCCCCCGGAAAATGGATCCCTGATGTCAAAACCAGCATCATCAACGTATGGCTTCCCATTATTCACAGTCAGCCGCTTTTCTCTACCAAAATTCAGTATTGGATCAGTCAAAGAAAGCCCTTTACTGCCAGAAGGGAATGAACTCTTAGGAATCATGTTATTCTGAATTGAATTTCCTCTGTTCCAGTTGCTGGGAAAATCATGCTGCCGGAAACGAGTATTCTGCTCCGCACCCTTTCCACTGAAAGCTTCTGCCATGCTTCTCCCATTTTGAGCGTTTGTACCAAAGCCCAGATCCTTCCTGGTATACAGAGAATCCTGAGTCCCACCATCTCGAGCACTGTCTCCCAGAGGCGATTGACCACTATTGGTCTCTCTGCCCATTTCTCTGCTTACACCAAAACGCCTGACATCAACTCTATCTCTACCAACTCCCAACTCTTGGGCACCTAACCGATCTCTCGGTTGCATTGGTGTCCTCCAAGAGCCAACATCTCGGCCTTCTTTATTAGAAACCATTACATCCCTCCCAAAAGAATCCCCTCTGAAAAACTCCCTTGATGAAGCACCGCCAGCTTCAGTATCACGCATCCCCCTGCCATCATATAGGTCATGGACTTGAAGCGACTCAAACCTTGAGTTCCTTTGATCCCTATCTCTTTCAGGGATACTGAGGCCTGTGTCACGCTCATCGTCAGCCCAGTCCGATGTGTGCTGCAGCCGCACAAGTGGGAGAGGCCCAGGCAAGTACCCATCCTGCTTCCGAGACCGTTCCAGAGCACCAGACTGCCGGCTCAAGCCTCCATCACCATCTGACACAGTACTGGTACTGGGACGAGAGGATCTCATCTGGGGGCGCATTTCGAGAGGTACCTGTGACTCGAATCTCCCCGCCCGCCCATCTGAGTGCTCCTCGCCCACATGCTTCGGCCGCTGCTTCTGATTCGAAGCCTCCTTCTGTTTTGGAACAGACATGGCAGTGGCTCGCAAAGAAGGGAAGTCCTCGCCCCTCAAGATCACGGCTTTCTCCGAAAAAGTTTGAACCGGAGAGACCGGCACCGGTTGCCCAACAGGCCGGGCACCTGGAGGCATGTAAGGGCTGTCGGGCCTCTGATTTCCCGTCATCACCGATCTGCCAGACTGAGCCTGATCTATGGCGCCGACTTCGTTGTCTTGGAAAGCTGGCGGGAGGGCCGGCTTGCTCCACCCCATCGTCGAAGGGCCCGAGACAGATCTGAGCCCGGAGATCCCACGTCCGGCAGAGGTCCCGGAGGAGGAAGGCTCGAAGCGCTCGTGCTCCTTCCTAAGCGAGGGGAGGTTCAAGGGGGGCGGAACGGCGAGCCTGGTCTTCTGCCCCGCGGAAGCCGAGCTCCGGGACCGGGAGAGGACCACCATCCCACCGCCGCCGGATCGGGGCCGGCCATGGCCGGCGGTCGAGGAGGAGGAAGGCTGACCGTACGACTTATTAAGGTTAACAGATACAAATTTGCTCGGATGGGCCATCACCGGAGGAGCTTCCGGCCGGCGCCGAGCTCCCAAACCGCATGAACAAATCCTAACCCCAAGATCGATCGATCGCCCGAGCTCTCTCTCCCACTAGGGTTAGGGTTTTGAACGGGGAAAGGGAGGGGGAGGGGGAGGGGGAGGGAGGAGGGGCGTGGTGAGAATAACGCACCTACCAATTGGAGAGGAGCGGTGGGCGGGGGGTTAAGTGGGCGCAGCGGAGAAGTGGAAACGGGAAACCCTAACACCAAGTGAGAGAGCGCCCCTCCGAAAGAAAGAGCAAGGGAATGATACGATGGTAATAATAATGTCTCTTTTGTGTTTGTTGAGCCAAACCTAGAGCATTTGATCAGGTGCGGGAAAGCCTGTGCTACTTTCACATGAGATTGCAACTAGGAGCATGGGGACTCATTTGATTTGCAGAATTTTATTTTCAAAAAATAATTTTTAAAAAAATTATATTTTATAAAATTATTTTTAAAAATAAAATTTTAACATGTTTAACATATGAGCAAGTGACTTATTACAGAAAGATTTATATTTAGTTGAGTATCTATTTTTTTAAAAAAAAATTACGTAGGATACTCATTATATTGTTAATAAATATAAAATCATATATTTTTGCTCCTAAATTTTATATAAACTAACATATAACCTACGCGATATACAGAATATTTTTTTTTCTTCCTTAAAAATATATCATCTATAAATATTTTTAATTAATTATATATTCTATAAATAATATATATTTTATTAATATTAATAATATATGATTTTAGAAATAACATTTGTATGCATCGATCCAAATATGTTGACAAAACATCAAAGATCCAAATATGTGATCACTATATTAGATGCAGGCCTTAGAAGCCAATTAGGTTGACACGTATCAAACTTTCTAAAGACATGATTTATAATTTTAACTTATTAATGAAATAAAATTAGATTATTTTTTCATTCATCTTATTTAATGTGTCTATAAATCGTCCAATGAATTAATAAAATAATGATATATATTCTCAAGAGTTAAAAATTTGAGACATGTGTTATTAATGGTTAATTCATAAATTACTTTCGATCAATGGATCATCACAGGAATAGTAATTGATTCGGATAGATTTGTGCATGGATCACTTTTCTTCAGCATAGATGAGTCTCGAGTTTATAGTGTGAAGATACTGAAGTGAGAGTATAAGTAGTTGTTAGAGAACAAGGATATCAAATGTGACCAACACGAGTAGTTACTTAGATATCTATCTACTCGTCGATGACTTACTCGATATTACAGTAGTGTGAGTAGTTTTTTGATCTATGGTGCCTCGATTATTCATAATGAGATTGCTGTAGTTTAATTATACTATCACTCAATTTCTTAGCCATTTGAAATCTTGCGATGTATATTAGCTGCAGTAGATTCATTGTAGGAATAGGATATATATTTAGATGAGATCATCGACCTTAGTAGATAAGAAAAAATTCTATGTGGATCATGAGATTGAGTTCCAAAGATCATGATCATGGCAGTATGAATGATAGAAATGAGTTTCTATAAGGTTCCACAAAAGGAACTCAAGTCGATTGAATCATACATATGATAAATGAGGGATTTGACGAGTTATCCATAATCTCCGTCTTGTCGGAACTCATGATAAAAGAATCGAATCACACGATAACTATATCTAGAAGTTTATCTATTCAATTCGACTTAATTTTCTTTACATACTGCTAGGTATTATTGGTGGATAGTAAAATCAATGAGAATTATTAGATGATCAATAATTCTCAATTGACTGAATTGAAAGTGTTTCAAATCCATTGAAAGAAATTTCAATGATATTAT
Organism: Elaeis guineensis; assembly: GCF_000442705.2. NCBI lineage: Eukaryota > Viridiplantae > Streptophyta > Magnoliopsida > Arecales > Arecaceae > Elaeis > Elaeis guineensis. Next base: position 102,155,454 of record NC_025995.2, on the reverse strand, counting down.
TGATGGAGATCATAAAATATCTTACTATCAGATAAAACTGAACCTATGGGATCACATATAAAGAAAATTGGTATAAGAGTATGAAATTTGGCTCATGAAGTTTCAATTGGGTTAAGATTTATGAAATCCTACTGGGTTTAGAAAAACTATGCTGGCACATGGTTAAACTCAATTTCTCTTGAGTCTTGAAATTCCTACTGGATAGAGATTGGACTAAGTCAAATCATGCATGTGGGGCGCTAAGAGTTTGGTCATTATCATATTTTTGGCTAGGAACAAAAGGTCTCACGCACATATGGATAAGGCTCAAAGGGAATTGGCGCACCTTTGACTTGTGCGTGAAGAAAAGAGAGGAAAGATAGGGCACACGCCCCATCTGATTTTGTGCATGAAAAAAGAGGGTAGCATCTAATTGATAAGCATGTCAAGTTTGATAGGAAACTAAGAGTCTTTCTAAGTTAAGGTATTGAATGAGTCATAGTCTGAAATCTTTAAAGAGTCTTTTTGATTCTATTTGAACCTCTTGAGATGAGATCTCAAAATCATAATTTGAAAAGCCAAAAGCCTCTGCCCCCTCTCTGTGCCTCATGCCCTCTCTCTCTCTCCCTCATGCCCCATGTCCAAAAAAGTTGGGTATCCTCCTTGTTCCACATGTCCAAAGGTTGGGCATCCCATATTCAAGCCAAGCAGAGAGAAAGATGTTCTCTCTTTCTTCCATAAGATCCAAGTTGTGTGCTGATTTTTCTTGAAGAAGAAAGATCAAGATCAATAGGAGCATTCCAGATCATTTCTATAGATATCTATAGAGGCTAGACGTGTGTGCGACTTTTTAAGGAATCAAAGAAAAAAAATATCCACGATCATCATACCTCTGGTGAAGATTTACCCACGTTAAGGTGAAGATTTGATCTTCATGTTTGATTATTCTTATATTTTAATCTTAAGGACATGATAGATCTGGCTTTATGAGATGTGATCTTAGTGACGTATGCTAGATTGGATATCTTCTGCTGCGTTAAAAATTTTTATTGATCATGCATTTATACCTGTAATTTTTCCTTCAACTCGCTAAACTTGGGTGTTTTATATAACAGCCTGAAACATATTAACTCAAGATTTGGATCTCATTTCTATTTCCTTAGAAAGGATTATATGTTATTATTAGCATTTTTACAATAATCTTATTTATATCATTAACTATTAATTAAGTTAAAGGACCTAGATAATGAATTATTAAATACATGCGTCGCTATTCAACTTTCTAAAAAATTAAAAAATAAATAGAGATATTTATAAAAATAAAATTATTTCTAAGTTTAGGATGGAAATCCTGCACACTTGCTGGCCCAAATTTCAGTAGAGTCCCAACTTATGTCTCCAATTTAAACTCACTAATGCAAATCTTACACACTTAGCAATCGGATCCCACCATAATTCCACCATGACATCTCTTCCCTTCACGGCCACCTAGCATCAAGTACAAAACTAGGTCAACCCTTTCATCTTTTTTCAATCAAGATAGGCCCCACCACTTCACTCTCTCATATCAATTGTCATTTTCATCTCCTTCCCTTAACTAAGACCTCTCACCTCTTCAAATCTATCTCCATCTTACTCCGAACACAACATCCTATCCCTTCTATTTCCTGCAATAGAGAAGAGCTCTTTTGTCCCTCCACCACCACTACCACCTCCTTATTCTTGTTGCCACCACAATCCTCTTTTCTACCATGCCCCCCATGATGGCCTAACTCACCACCGACCATGCGGTGGTCAGACTCCTCCGTCTTATTCCAAACACACCCCTCTTGTTGCTTATATTTCCTGCTATGGAGAAAAAGATCCATTTTTCCCTACCACCACCCACCACCTCCTCATTCTCATTGACGTCGTAGTCCTCTTCTCCACCGCACCCGCACAGTGGCCCAGCTGTTGTCATCCACATGATGTTCAGACTTCTCCAAATCCTGCAGCCACTAGGATGGTGTTCATTGCTCCAACGGCTATGTCATTGCCATCCAAATCAGCAATCGAATTCTCTTTGACGTACTCCCATCAAATGTCGCCGCTGCAATCCTCTTCTCCGCTGTGCCCCCCCCATGGCGGTCTAGCTCGCCATCGACCATGTGGTGGTCAGACTCGTCCAACTCCTACAGCCACTAGATAGTGTTTGTTACTTCAACGACTGCATTGTTGCCATCCAAGTTAGCAACTAGGTCCTCTTCAATATACTCCCACCAAACATTCGCAACTTCACCACTCACATCGAGAATGATTCCTCTTCCATCTCTTTTCCTTCCTCCACCATGCCTTTGCCCATGATCGTACCCTCCCCCTCGATTTCCCCACTGCTTCTTCCCTCTGTCGCTTCTCCTTTCACGATCTCTATTTTGCCACTATCTCCTTCAACCCCTCTTGCTTCCTTAGCCATGATGCCTCCATCGAGGTCTTGCACGGCCTCCTCCCCGATGGAAAGTTCATCACTATCAAACACCTCAACATCCTCTCCCATTTCTTTTTCTCCTTCGACTGCGAGTTTCAAATTTGAAGCACGTCAAATGATTTTGTTAGTAAGAATTTTGTTTTTCATGTGGCTCTCTTCCATTTTTTTTAAAATCTCATATGTCAAACGAAGGTTCTATTAATGCAGAAGCCTTCATTTTAATATATATATATATACATATATATATTAGATATTAATATTATATTTATATTAATATAAATATAATTTTAATATATTATAATATAAGATTAGATTATAATAATTTATTATATTAATATACCAATGTATATTAATATTATAATATTAATATTTTTAATATAATAAATTTATTAATATAGATATAAATATAATATTAATATATTAATATAAATACTATATTAATATTAATAAAAATATTATATTAATATAAATATTAAAATATAATAAAATATTATAATACTAATATTAATATAAACATTATATAATTGCATATAAATATTAGGATAATAGTAACATTATATTATACTAATATTAATATTATTATTCAATATTTCATCCTAACTATCCATTGATTTTTTATAAAATCTTAATCATGAATTTTAAAAGAATATTTTTGAAAAAAAAATATAATCAATTTTCATCTCGTGCGAAG